>NC_063065.1:28330739-28600739 GCF_018812025.1 Megalobrama amblycephala | reverse complement strand
GCTACTTTTCAGAAGGCTTTTTTTTTCCCGTTAGATTTAAAAATAAAAAACGGTTCTCATTCCGCCTTGAATAAGGCCGGCGACACACTGGCTGCGTGAGCGTCTCAGCTGCGTGGCGTGTCCGTTTTTATTTCGGCTCCCATATTTAACTATTTAACAGGTTGGAGTTTGCACACTGAGACACGCGTCTCAGGCGCGCTCGAGCCACGCAGAAAACGCGTGCATGCTAGAAATAGAACCGACGCGTGTTCCAGCCCTATCGTTCCAGCAACGGGAGTGTTCTCTGGCTAGAGCGCAGAACAGCGGAGTTTGTATGGACCGAAGTGCCTGTCTGAGCTTGTGTTTTGTTGCTTTGACATTGTGGAAAATAGAATAATAGAAACAAAATGTATTAGCATTTTTACCCGTTATTATCAATCTAAATTAATCTCGTTTTTAATTTAACTTAATTTCGTTTTTCTTTATTTAAATTTCGTTTTTTCTTTATTTAAATTTCGTTTTTCTTTATTTAAATTTAATTTTTTCTTTATTTAAATTTCATTTTTTCTTTATTTAAATATACCCTTACTGTGCCAATTTGTTAGTCAGAAAAATATTAGACTACCTTAAAAGTATTGCTTAATTTAACAGACCTGTGTGTGTGCGTTTTATATCACTAGTGCAGTGACCGTTCTCGGAGCATAAGCCGCTTCCCGCTCACGCTGCTCTGACTGTAGTTTACTAAAAGTTTATTAATTCTGAATGTGTCGCGTCTCGCGTGTCCATCTATATTGCACCAAATGCGACACTGCACTCCCTTGTGAAGTCGATTGGATGAACGGTTCTCGAAATAATAAAAATGCAAACGGACATAAAGACACATATTCCTGCCTTTATTAGAGAGAAAAATATGTTCAGCCCCTCTCTCCGAAGCTTCGAATAGTCGATGTTCGCCAAAAAATGGTATTGGGACCAGCCCTAAACTTTTCCTCTTACGGTCACACTAGACTTTGAACGTGTGAAATTTTTTCGGATGCTGTAACGGTCGTGATATGACGTCACGGTCTACAGTATCTTTTTTATAAACATGAATTCAACACATAACTTAAAGTAATACATTTAAAATGTAAAAATATAGAACCTACTCGACTTTACTGCAAAAATATAATTCTTTTAATTCAGCCAAGAGGTCATGCCGTGACGAATCGATCTTCTACTGGTCGCATGTCTTCACGTGATGCGAATTCGCAGGTCAGAGTTCCCCAAACTTGAACTTTGGAACGCAGCGAAATGCGAAATTTCTTCGCACGAGCTTGCGTTTCCGGTCTGACCCATTCGCATGCGTTTGAATGGAAGTCAATGGAACGGAAAAATGCAGTGTGACCGCACCTTTAGTGTTAGCCTGTTTCATGCTCTTGAGAAATAAAACTGAATTTCTCATCAAATGTAACCTTTTGAATCAAACCATCTTGGGTCATGAACTAACCAGAAAGGTTTTAAAAAAACATTCTGTCATTATTCACTTAAGGCCTTTGCACACTGCGTCCGAAATTTTCGCATGCGTTTTTTCGTATTCGCAATCCTAAAAATTCGTCACGCACAGAGGCCTTGCACACTGAGTCCGATGCGTATTAATGAATGCGTTGCGAAAAAAAATTGCAAAACAATACAAAATGAAGTCTTCAAGCAGTGTGCATGATTAGTTGTCTCCTCTCTTCTTAAAAAGAGAAAAAGAAAGAGGAAATATTGGGTCCATTCAATCCCGAGACTGCATAGAGAGAAAGGAGAATTCACCTCATCAAGGAGCTGCGGGATTAGCCGAGCGTTTCAAAGATTACTTCAGGATGTCAGTGGCTCTGTTTGATGCTTTACTACTGGCACAATATGTCTTTATATTCGGTCTCTTTGTATCCCTCACGTTGTTTGTCATTCAGTGCTGCTGTTTTGTGCTGTAGACGACGTGGATCAACTTGTCAGATGGCATTCTGGATTTTTGCGTTCGCGTACAGTGGCTCTGAATTGTCAAAACGGCCATCAAAATGCGTGCCACGGATGCGAAAAACGCAGAAAATCGAACCTGACCCGAATATTTTTTTGACGGACGAAAGTTTCGGAGGCAGTGTGCAAACGCGATTGACATAACGTGAGGTCGAATTTATTTTTTAACGTGCGAAAGTTTTGCATGCGAATTTTGGACTCCGTGTGCAATGACCTTTACCCTTATGATCTTTCAAACCCAAATGACAGTAAAATTGTGTGTGCAATCTAGCGCTTTACACTCCAGTCCAGTAGGTGGTGGAAATGCACCTTTCACATTGGTTTGCAAACGGCCATGTAAAAATCAGAAGAAGAAAAATAAATGAAACATTTCCGCCACCTACTGTACTGGAAGAATGTGAAATACTGAGTAGCATATACATCAAGACGGTGCACTCATATTAATATAAATAAGAGAAAGTATAACAGTCGGGCTCCGGAAGTAAAAAGGAAAGTGATTTTGAACGGTAACTTATATACCTTTAAAAACAGACTAATTGTGAAATACAAGGTTGTTAACCTATAGTATTTGCTTCATCCATCATTATTTCAGTTTATTTTTAAGATTGTGTTTAACAATGCAATTCCTGGTGAAATCTACATTACCCATGATGCTGTACAGAAAATTCCACCAATCAGAGAGTCGAAAAAAGCAACATGCCAAAATATTGTTAGCTCCCATGAAGCACTGCGAATTAACATTACTAAATGAGTAGTATTATGTTTCTCCATCGTTTTTAATTTGATTATGCTGTTCACAATGCATCATGGGATTGTAGTTATTTCCCTCACTAAAGCCGTTAAGTACAAAGTCTTGTAGTGTTGTGATTGTCCTTATAGCTGGTTGTCTTGGTTCATAACTTATAACTCTTTAACAAAGACTTTTTAAAATCCCTATAGGAAAAATGAATGGAAAAAAAATACTTCCGGAACCAGCACTGCAGAAAAAGGGGGCAGGCACTAATGCACTCTATATGGTGGAATAAGTCCTGCCTTGTCCATAAAAGAGCCAATCACCAATTGGTAAAGTCATCGCATCAACTTCAGTTGCTGTTAGAAGCTCCGGTTGCCATAAAAACAGTCAATGTTTTTGGTGCTCAGGACTCCAAACTGAAATATTAACCTTTTAAATACTATTCGATTATTAGAAACAACATTTATGGGACATTTCATATTAGCTTTTGTTGCTTTCAATTGAAATATGTTATTTAAATGTGAAAAATGTGAAATTTATGTATTTGCTTCCATTCAAGTAGATAGTTGGTCAAGTAGGAGTTGGTATTGCATGCCTAAATTGCAATATTGCATTGCAAATATGGATGCCAAATGAACTGATTGAACTGAATGGAACTAGCGTACAATGGCAGCCGCCACAAATTTACTGTTTTTCCACCCAAGCTGATTGAAGCAATGTACTTCCATTGTATTAAATTTACCCAAGTCAAACAGGTTTGGAACGAAAAAATAGTTTTCATTTTTGGGTGAACTATTGGTTTAAAAGTGCGTTGATCCTGACAGTTTTGCAACATAAAAACAACTGGATGTCAATAACTTTCCACGAGAGATGTCTGGTGTCAAGAGTTACAGCAGCTGTTGTTGCTACAAGCTCTATCTTTATGTAAATGACCACCAATTGGATATACAGTTGGATAATGCAGACAAGGATCCAGTATATAGTGGCCTCCAGAAATTTCATTACTGTCAGTGTGAACAGGATTATAGATGTCATAAGTAATGGCCAGAGCACAACACCCTCCTTCTTAAGGAAGAGGTACGCACGCATCTAATATGATAAGTATAAGATAGAGGGGCCATGAAACATTTGTCAGTGGACTTGTTTGCTGTGCAGGGGGCTAAATTGCTGCTTGGCTTCCTGTATCGATCCAGTTCATGCAACAGTGTAATGAATAAGTTACTGTGAAGCTGCGCTCGGGGAGGCCGGATTTTCATGGATTTACCTTTATGGACCAATTCTCCAGCAGGGCCCAAAGAAGCAAAGACATAAAATATATGAACGATGTAATCTCCTACTCCTTTCAGAGTTAAAGAGATATCTGTAGTGCCAGACCAGATATTGATAATGTGGGGATATTGGGATCTGAAGGCATATTGCAGGTTTTTAAGAAACAAAGAATGTAAGTATTGGTTTCATACAGTGATAAAAATAGCATAGTACTGATTGATTACCTTAAAGTCATGATATTTATAAAATGGCATATACATGCTGCTAAGGTACTTTAGAGAATATGAGAATACAATATCCCCCAAAAAAACAAAAAAATTAATACCATGGTGATACTTTATGTTAGTGTAGTTGCTAAGTATAAACAAGTACAAATAGCTATTTACTATATCTGCATATAATAATTATATTCAACATTTTAAAGCATAATATATGCATATTTCAGCATATATCTGAAATATGGTCTTTAAAATGCAAATATTCCTTGGTAAACCCGAAGATCTCCAGGGTCTCCTTGCTAGAATCTGGATTGAAAGCCCTGACATGGATTTTAAATTTTTATGAGGAAAAATTACTACAGCAAATATCGATATCCAACTCTGAGGCTAAGTTTGGGTCAGACTGGTTCTAACTGGAAATCTAAAGACCTCAACAGTAAAATGTGTCATTTCTACTTCACTACAGTCATTAAACAAAATAGCAAAAAAGAAAAGAAAAGGATGTATGACATAGTACTGCAAGAGCGATTCGTCTGCTCTCTAATCGCTCTTGTGGTACTTTGATGTCATACCCCAATCGGTCTGCACAGTGCCACTTCAAGTCGAACACACCTATTGTTTTCAAACAGGTTTTCCCAGACACCTGCCATTGGTCGGTCAAACAGAGACCCCACCCCAAACTCACACCATTGGCTTAGGTGTTGCTATGTCAGGGTTCTCAAACAAACATAGCATCACAGTGTTTACCCTTTTTTACGGGGGCATTAACCTACTAATGGCTTGAGGAAGTTTTCTCACCCTGCATTGATTACCATAGTATTTATTTTTCCTACTATGGTAGTAAAGGGGGGGCGAGATCTGTTTGGTTCCTGACATTCTTCCAAATATCTTGCTTTGTGTTCAGCAGAACAAACACATTCATACAGGTTTGGAACTAATGAGGGTGAGTAAATGATGACAGAATTTTAATTTTTGGATGAATTATCCCTTTTATAGGCTTACTTAATAGTAGTGATGTTAAAATAAAAAAAATAAAATAAAAAATCCACTACTTTTAATGTCTAACTGCATTCATCTGCTGTTTCACCAACCATGTAGACTTGTGTGAACAACTCAAGTGAGTAGAGAGCGGGAATATCCCATGGGCGTCAGTGAATATGCATCAGCATAAGGGTGTGAGTGCGGGTCAGAAAGGGCAGTGGAGTCTTTGTGCTTTCTTCTGGATCTGATTGAATTCCCTCAGTCACTGAGTGAAACGCATTACTGAATGGCAGCAGACGCGAGCGGGGTCACAGCCGTCTGCCTGCCTTTAATCCAGCGAGGCTCTCCATGCACTGCCTCCTCATTATTGCACCAGAGCTTGTGGCAGTCCTAATGGAAACACACATACGCCCTCACACACACACACAATGGCATGGATATCCACTGCATACATCTATGAGGTACCTTTCTTCCGCTGTCATATATTATGTTTCTGCTGTGAGCTCTGTTCCCATAATGCAGCGCTATCCATCAATCACAAAGATAGTTCTGTACTACAGTATATGAAAGCCTGTAATTTTCGATAGTTGCTTAATGAGGGGTTCTCAGATGTATAATTAATTGACTAAGCATTATAATAATTAGGGCCATCAATCAAAATGGAAAATACATTTTAACGGTGCTACCAAATCAAGCTCTAAATGAACAATAAATGATATAGAAAAGTAAATACATGCCCTTCCATTAATCATATTAATGTTTTAATGTGAATTACTAGAAAACAAACTTCAATCTATATACAAATATTAAAATTTTCCATCGCAACACATTTCATTAACTTTTCATGAATTATAAATATTTTAATAACATTGTGTACAAGCGCCTCTACAGGTCTGCAAGCTAAATCAGATGCTGGGTGACTGTCGCAGCGAGTGGGCTAGTCTTTACTTTGAGCTCCGTAATTAATTGTCGACGCAGGGTGTAGCAGAGAAATCGTGACTGTGTTTTCATTTGTTTCATCTGGGGGGCCTGAGAGATCTCAGCCTTTGTGAAGTGCACAAGGTGGAGTATTTCTCCTGCTGATGGCTCACTTTGAGAACTAGCTCAGCTTTCATCAGACACATTGACAAAATGTATCGTGTGCCGTGCTACTTAATGGTTACCAATGGACGGCACTTGGTGACAAATCATGCCTGTCATTAACTTCAAATTCCATTACCCTCTGTTCACCCTACCTGTCCCTCCACCAAAATGAAAATTCTTGATATCATAATTAAGACGAAAGCCTCATTAAAAAGGATTAAATTCATTAAAAACCTTAAAGGATTAGTCAACTTTCAAATCAAAATTTCCTGATAATTTACTCACCTCCATGTCATCCAAGATGTTTATGTCTTTATTCAGTCGAAAAGAAATTAAGGTTTTTGATGAAAACATTCCATGATTATTCTCCTTATAGTGGACTTTAATTGGCTCCAAATGGTTGAAGGTCAAAATTACAGTTTCAGTGCAGCTTCAAAGGGCTTTAAAGGTGCCCTAGAATCAAAAATTGAATTTATATTGGCATAGTTAAATAACAAGAGTTCAGTACATGGAAAAGACATACACTGAGTTTCAAACCCCATTGCTTCCTCCTTCTTATATAAATCTCATTTGTTTAAAAGACTTCCGGAAAACACGCGGATCTCAACATAACACCGACTGTTACGTAACAGTCGGGATCATTAATATGTACGACCCCAATATTTGCATATATGCCAGCCCATGTTCAAGGCATTAGACAAGGAAAGGCAGTATTCACGTCTGGATCTGTGCACAGACAAGGTAAGCCAGCAAGAACAACAGCGAAAAATGGCAGATGGAGCGATAATAACTGACATGATCCATGATAGCATGATATTTTTAGTGATATTTGTAAATTGTCTTTCTAAATGTTTCATTAGCATGTTGCTAATGTACTGTTAAATGTGGTTAAAGTTACCATCGTTTCTTACTGTATTCACGGAGACAAGAGAGCCGTCGCTATTTTCATTTTTAAACATGTGCAGTCTGTATAATGCATAAACACAACTTCATTCTTTATAAATCTCTCCAACAGTGTAGAATTAGCCGTTAGCCACAGAGCATAGCCTCAAACTCATACAGAATCAAACGTAAACATCAAAATAAATGCTTTACTCACATAATTCGAAGCATGCATACAGCATGCATGACGAACATCTTGTAAAGATCCATTTGAGGGTTATATTAGCTGTGTGAACTTTGTAAATGCACTGTAATATAGTCGAGAGCTCGTGTGGCAGGGAGCACGTGATTTAAAGGGGCGGCGCTGCCAAAATCAGTGTATAGTTAATGATGCCCCAAAATAGGCAGTTAAAAAAATTAATTAAAAAAAATCTAAGGGTCTTATCTAGCAAAACAATCAGTCATTTTCTAAAAAAAAAAAAATTATATACGTTTAAACCATAGACGCGGCAGTGTAGACGCTGCTAAGTGTATTACTGCCCTCTACAGGTCAAAGTTTGAACTAATTGTAATTCACTTAGCAGCATCTACACTGTCGAAATTCTAATAGAGAAGAAGAGAGCTAGTTCAAGACGAGCGTCTATGGTTAAAACGTATAATTTTTTATTTATTTTTTATTTTTTTTTAATTATTGTTTCGCTAGATAAGACCCTTATTCCTCGTCTGGTAATGTTTAAAGCCCTTTGAAGCTACACTGACCGTTTGGGGCCAATTGAAGTCCATTATAAGGAGAATAATCCTGGAATGTTTTCATCAAAAACCTTAATTTCTTTTCTACTGAAGAAAGAAGGACATGGGCATCTTGGATGACATGGGGGTGAGTAAATTATCAGGAAATTTTATTTGAAAGTAGACTAATCCTTTAAAAGTATAGTGCAGGCAAAAATTACAATTCTGTCATTATTTGCTCACCTTCAAGTCATTCAAAACCTGTATGACTTTCTTTCTTCTGTGGAACACAAAAGAAGATATTTATATTGCGAGGTTAATGTTTATTAGAAAAGAAAAGTGTGTTTTTGAATGGTATAAATGCATTATTTGCTGACAGTATATGAGAAGTATTATAGCATTTGCCTTTCAGTTATTAGACAGAACTGTTAAATAATGTCAGTAAACTAATGAAAATGGAGAATGGGTTCTCAACGTGGTCAAAATAAACATTCTGCTTCTGAATCTCATCAGCCAAACAGAAAAATGACCGGGCTATCCTGAAAGTTATCAACAAATATCGGCCGATATATCGGGATTGGCGATATCCTTGACCAATACTTATGACTGTGCATCAAGGCCAGTCAGGTCAATCTTTTAAAATACCAAACAATTTGACTTTTGTTATGACATAGTAAGACTAGTTCAGGCTAAAAAACTTTTAATGTTTGGGAATAAATGTTTATTAGCAATTCAGTGACGTGTTTAAATGATATAAATGGATATTTTCCTGAATGCTGACAGTATATGAAAAGTATTATAGCATTTGCCTTTAAATTAATAGACAGAACTGTTAATTTAAGTCAGTAAACACATTAAGACAGGGTTCTCAGTGTTGTCAAAATAAAAGTCCTGCTTCTGACTCTTAAAATGCCAAATATCAGCTGATATATCAAGCTTGGTGATATATCACCGCCCACTACTACTGACTGTGTGTCATTGTCAATCTCTTAAAATATTGGACAATAGAACTTTTGAATTAAGAATGAATTAAGAATTCATGATGTTTTTGGTAAAGATATTCAAGATGATGATGGTTACACCACATGACATTTTTAGAGTCATTACATTGAAACCTTTCTTGAAAATGATATATAAGTTCTTTTAAAATCATTTGAAACCAGCATGAATACATTTCCGACAAATTTTAAACTAGACTTTTAAAGACTTTTCCTTTTCTTAATCTTGGTCACTCTTAGTTATCAGATGATTACTATAAGCAATGAGCACATGGTCAAATCACTGAATCATAACACAATGCTCGACTAATGCCTCGAATAACAGAGAACATACACACAAAAAGAAAAAAAAGAAAGAGAAATAAAGGCGTAAGTGATGATTGGCTTCCAGTTACATTTGCTCTGTGAGAGGCTCCTGGGATCTCAGGCTCTCAGTGGGAGCCATCACACACATTAGTGGCAGAGCCTCTCCCGGTAATGAATGACTCTGAACACTGGTGAGCGAGAGAGACAGCCGTCTGTGGCGGAGTTTGACATTAGCCGAGCAATCCACCCAGATCTTTATTCCCTTCTCTTTCCTGTTATTCCCCTTAATTATTTATGCCAATTTATTTTATAGTTGCCGATTGCCAGATGGCATTTCCTCATCCTAATTGCTCGTTAAATGTTTCACTTGACCTTTTTTTAAGGGGATAAAAATCTCACCTCCCAATTAATAATCCTTTAAAAAAAATGTTATTACTTCGTCAGGTTATTGCTGCAGACTATTTGATTTTCTTGACCCACAGACAGCACATACAGCTGTTTTGACTTGAATATTTCAGTTAACAGCATCTGATGATAGGTGTTGCATAAAATTATGACCAATCTTTTAAGATTTGCTTTGACACCAGATATCCCGTGCTTGCATTGCAAGTCGTGCACCGCCGAACCCCCTGAGAAGCCAAAGTGTGGGTATTCACAGGCATAAATGTTTAATACTGCTGTGGCGTTTGCACCCAATCAATAATCGCCAGCAAGCTGTCGAGTCTCCACAGTGTCAGCGTAGCAGTTATAGAGGTCTGACACTGTCAGGTAACTGAGATGGGGGAAGCGGTGGGGCGGGATTGCTTTTTTCCGCCTTGTAAAACTGGTGATAGCGTGCCCACATTTGCATAAACAATGGAGAGGGCAATCAGATGCGATGCATACTTTAATGTGTGTTCCTCAATTATCAGATGGGTCAATCACGGCGACGGCGTAGGACTGGACCGGCGACCAGATGCACGCAGCCTGTTTTCATTTTCCAAGTCGTATGTAAGGCAATAACACCGGTCACCCTAACCGGTAAAGCAGAAGAGTAGTGCTCTAATGCAGCCTATAAACAATGATTTCCAACCTCTGCATTGCTAGGAGATGATATTAAAAATCTCTAAGCAAGTTACAGCGCTTGACTGAGAGAGTGTGAAACAGCCACCTTGCATACATGTTTAAAGCAAAACAAATAGATGCAAACATGTATTGACTGTGAAGCCTTTGTAAAACTGAAAAAGTAGCACAACATTTCTATTTCAAACCCTTATGAGCTGCCCACCTAGACAGCATCATTTAGCACTCCAGAAACAAAAGCGATTCCTAAAGGTAGGCAGCAAAATTATGCCAGAATGCATTGCGCCGAGGGAACGAAAAAGATGAACAAACAAAAATAAAGAATAAGAAACTTGATTACATGAGTCATCATCAGTGTTGGGGAAAGTTACTTTTAAAAGTAATGCATTACAATATTGCGTTACTCCTTAAAAAAAGTAACTAATTGCGTTAGCTAAGTTACTTTTAACTAAGTTGCTTTTTTCTCACCTGGACTTCAAGTTGATCACAAATGTGATGTTTTTCTAAAGTCATATTTGCTTATTAATATGGTTGAATTGGATCATCAAAGGGCAGCAGCAAAGACACTGGTTAATAAAGTGAGATTAAATACATAAAGTATACTTGTTTAATTTAATATATTTAATTGGTTTGTGCAATATTCTGAGATTGCATTTCACTGTTTTTATTCATTTTAAGGAATACCGACTCTGCTTTTGTGCAAGTGAGATGAGTAAATGCATGTTCACATTTAGTCTAGAACTAATCTTAATCTCGATTTCTCTCAGCATGGCGACAGGAGAGCTGTCAGTCAATAGATGGGAAAACAAAGTAACTTGCACTACTTATTTGAAGAAGTAACCCAGATATTTTGTTGTAAATTTAAAAGTAATGCATTACTTTACTAGTTACTTGAAAAAAGTAATCTGATTACATAAATCAAGTGATGCATTACCCCCAACACTGGTCATAATGCCTAAAGCCAGAAGTACACTTCAGTTTGGACGTAAAATGCTTATGCGTACAGCTGAATGCCCAGTCTTTCAAAGTATACTTCATTCGATAAGTGCGAACACAGGTGTTTGACACATGTACACTAGAAAGTCCGGTGACTGCATGAATTCTCTCCAGAAGTTACCAATGTTAAAAATGTCTTGGTATGTTTAAACTAGAGTTGCATGTATCTCTGTACCCCCTCACACAAGTATTCGTCAACAGTTGTTGAGTCTACAGCAGCTTGATTTTGTTGTTCCATCTCCTACATGTCTTTTTTTGAAACCTTGTAGACAAACTAATCAGTGCAAAATTAAAGAAAAAAAAAAAGAAAATAAAAATCAAGGCACGTGTGAGCTGAGCGAATTTATGCCACGCGGACTGTATGCATACACAGTAAACCCGAATAAGTTGGCAAAACTCAAAAAAATTCGAGCCAATCGGTCACATCAAAATTGTTAAGGTAAAAAAATTCAATGTTTAAGTAAACAGAACTGGCAGATTTTTATTATGTACTCAAACATTTTAATTGTTCTTAACTGAAATATTTGAGTAAACTAATTTAACTTCAAATTATCACATAATCTCAACGTAAACATTTTTATTAGTGGAAACTAGCTAGCTATAACTACACTGTGTGCAGAATTATTAGGCAAGCTGATTTTCTGATCATATTTTTTTTTCCAAGCACATTTTACCAATTCCAATCCACATCAATCTTAATAACTACTATTAATATTGTTTTTAATAATTTGTAAGTGATATATAATTGTTCATGAAGGCTGGAAATGAAAAATGCCTTATATTCAGGTGTGCAGAATTATTTGGCAGGTTTTCTTTTACAGGCAAAATGAGCCAAAAAAGAGATTTAACTCAGACTGAAAAGTCAAAAATTATTAAATGCTCATGAGAAGGACGCAATACTAATGCAATACTAGAAATTGCAAAGTTAAAGCATGACCAATGTTATAAAATACATGAAGACTGGGTTTTTATAGGCCTTATAGACAGACAGCTTGAGAGTGATTCTTGAAGGACCAGCACCACATCCTCTTGTACCGCTGTTTGAAGAATTTATCTTCCAGAATCTGGCAGTAAGTTTTGGAAGATAATTTTTAGTCCATCTCTGCAAGACGGACATTTCAGGATAAGAGATGGACTAAAAGTGAACTCCCACACCTTACTGCCAGATTCTGGAAGATAAATCCTTCAAACAGTGGTACAAGAGGATGTGGTGCTGGTCCTTCAGGAGTCACTCTCAAGCTGTCTGTCTATAAGGCCTATAAAAACCCAGTCTTCATGTATTTCACAACATTTCAGCTTGTGATTATTATTAAGAGCGGGTCATTTTTTAGGATTCTTTAGATAAGTCTCTGAGATCCTGACACCTTGCACTTCTGGAGACTCCAGGTAGGTTGCACTTCTGGAAAATGGTGGCGCTGGAGACTAAAGGGTTCCTGATGGTTTCACACTTAATTCTTCACCTTAATTCTTAATTATTTTGCAGTTAACATGTCTTTTCTTTTCCACCTGTTTTTGTATGACCCCGCTGACCCAATGAGCATTTTGTTGCCCCTTGGTCATGCTTTAACTTTGCAATTTCTAGTATTGCATTAGTATTGCATCCTTCTCATGAGCATTTAATAATTTTTTGACTTTTCAGTCTGAGTTAAATCTGTTTTTTGGCTCATTTTGCCTGTAAAAGAAAACCTGCCTAATAATTCTGCACACCTGAATATAAGGCCTTTTTCATTTCCAGCCTTCATGAACAATTATATATCACTTATAAATGATTAAAAACAATATTAATAGTAGTTATTAAGATTGATGTGGATTGGAATTGGTAAAATGTGCTTGGAAAACAAAATATGATCAGAAAACCAACTTGCCTAATAATTCTGCACACAGTGTAGATCATACAGAAAATGCCAACTTGCTAATTTGCTAACATGTTAGTAATAGCATGGTATAGCACTTGCTGAGTGAGTACAGCAGTATAAAGCATTTAACATACTTCCTCTCAAACCTAGCAGCATGCATCACTTGTTATCATGATGGTATCTCTCAAAAAACCCACATTAACAGAAACTATTAACAGAAATTGGCATAACAAAACATTAATCACTACTAAATCTCCCACTTAACATAAATCTTGCATAAAAAACATTACATAACACAATTTTAGCATTTACTCTCCCTTTTGAGTGCCATGGGCAAAGCATGCTGGGAAACAGAAATCCCAGCCCAGTTTCAGTTAAACTCAAGTTCATCTAAATTAAAAGAAATGAGTTTATAAAACTTAAAGTAATGAAACAGTTCGGTTTACTTAAAATGTTTCAGTTCTGTGAACTCAAAAGAAATCGAAAGTGCTAAATACTCATAAAAGTTAATTTGACTGAACTAATTTGTTTAATTTAAGTGTGTCCTACTCAAACCAGTTAATTATTTTGAGCACTAGGGTTTACAGTGTATTTTTTGTACACATAGTTTGGCAGCTGCCTATGTAGAGAGTAGACAGCAATGTAGCTCACTAGGGTTCGGAACAAGATTAGAAGGCTTTAAGGAATTGAAGGAATTATCAAAAATGTCTTTACTCAAACTGTTTACTTTTGGAAAGAATAGTTGCCTCTGATCTGAAGAACAAACATACAATGGTGTATTTGCAGTTGGTATTGCAGTTATACACCATAATGGATTTGTAATCAACAACTATATTTGCTCAAAGAGGGTGGTCAATTAAGATTAAGAATGTTAAACAATGTATTCATCTCCACTGATTGCTTATTTCAGCATATTACAATCGCATTATGTTCGTGTAAATAACATGTAAATAATTCAAGAAGTAATTATGAAGACAACTATAATATGATGCTAGACTCAGGAGATAGACACATCATAAAATGTATCAGCTTGGCATGTGAATATTATTTTCACTCAGTAGTCCTACCTGACTGGCTGAAAGACAGATGTTTGAAAGTAGAAGCTAACCACGTTGCTTACCGACTGCTGATTGCTGACGCAACTGTACAGTATGTCTGTTGAACAGCAAAACCATTATGTCTGGCTAAACTCTTTTTCTTTGCCAAGCAAAACAGAACTCTTAAAATTTAATGGATATTTCTCTAGAAATAGAAGGTGCTAACTTAGAAATCTCTACATTTCACATATAATGGTTTCATCAGTACCAATTTCTGAAGTCAATTATTTAGCAGCAGCACAAACAGAGGATAAGTGGAAAAAAACAGGAATACAGGCTAAGCCGATCACCACCAACATCCTCTCAGCAAATTGGCTCCTTACTAATTAGAAAGGTGCAAACGAAGGCTCTTTTTCCCCCTGCAAGGCCTCATGGGATCAGGTGCCGGACATAAAGTCTCCACTGTCTAACCTGTTTAACAGCATCTCGAGTTGCAAGTAAAAAAGGAAGGAACAGCTGAAGTACATCAGCCTTCACGTTTCTGTAGCACAATTTCTATGGCCTGAAACTGACTGACGAACATGAACACAGAGCTCTCTATGCTCGATTTTTAGTGTCGTTGCAGTCTTAAATCAGTCAGAATGCAATTCGTTACACAACAAATGTATGCATGGCATTCTCAGAACTGCCACGAGGGGTGCTATAGTGGGAATTTGCATGAATGCTTCTTCTATGACCATTTTTTAAAGGTTAAAATGCATTCTCTTAACCACTTTATTGTTCATTGACTACTATTAGTATGCCATTCATGGGGTTATCTCTTCCCAGACACAATAAAACACTGAGTGGTCAACTCAGATCCATCAATCTCTTTCAAGCTCAACCAGTTTGGGGCGTGGCTATACTTTAGTAGGCGGAGCCAGTGTGGGACCAAGACTGACACGTTACATGGGAAAAGACATTCAGCTTCGGATAGAGGAGTGCAAGTCAAATTTTGCTGCATTTATATCTTCAAAGATTAAACTAAAGACATCAAAAAATGAACAGGGCATTGCGTCGCATTGCATGCTACAATGGATGCTTACATACCATACAGCATTATCATGCATCCGTGCAGAAAGACAAATGTACCAGTTTATATTGTTTACTATAGGGCTAGGATGATACACCTATCTCCCAATTCGATACTATATAAATAAATTAATAAATGATTCAATGACTGAGACACATTTTTTAAGTCATTTGTTGCCACCTAGTGGTAAACAATACAGTTGTTATTTGAAACGTCTTTTTCAAAAAGTGATAACTATTTTGATTGCATCAGATAGACATCAGTGTTTATATTTGAACTATAAACTTTTATCCCAGTTGTTTTATGATAATTTTAACTATTGTATCCCAGAAATAATGATACTATGAGGTTGAAATAATGAGAACTGCTCTCTCTGGATCAGCGGCAATACCAACACAGATTTGAATGTTGCAATATGATTTTGTCAAAGGTTTAATAGACGTACAAATTGTTGTAATTTAGGAATAAGATCGCGTGGGTGTTTGATTCGAGATCACAATCAAAGCTTGTAGTAGCGCAAGGGCTTTTCAGTGCTTTCATTATTTATATATTAATATTGTTGAACTGAGATGGAAATGGGTTTCACTTTCTTTGAAGCACTGGGTAGTCTCATTCTGCTTTCTCTCGTCCACCAAAAAAAATAAAAAATAAAAAAATCACAATAGTTAGGTGAATCGATTTTTTCTCCCTGCTCTATTGTTTACATTGACGTATCCAGTGTAGATATCCTCAAACGGTTGTGGCAAAAAATGCGCCTGGTGCAGATACGTTGGAGGTGTTAATTATAAGCGAGATGCTCACGTTCGCTCTAGATAGAGTTGCATGTATCATGTATAGAGTTGCAACACAGCTAAAAGTAGCCTATTCATAATATGTCGGACCTATTATTGAAAGTAGTCTACTTTAGTTGTTGACTTCACAAGCACCAGTAAGAGCTGTGTTTGTGATTTTGAGTTGGGGGAGGCGTGACATGCGAAAGGGGCATTTGCAAGGTTGTTTGAAAATATGCTTTATTTATGTAATGTCGCAGAAACTACATAAGGGTGAATTCAGGTTGAAGTTACGGTGAAGTTCTTTTTCGTTCTACGCTTAGGGGTAAAACGAAGTTCGAAATACGTGAGCATCGATATACTGTTATCGAACATCTAACACCACCCACACTGCTGAAAGCAGCTTTCAGATGAATATGTAAATATGTGATGCACGCTTTCCTCTCAGTAACAAAATAAACACAACAAAAATGAGAAAACTGCAAGCATTTTTTTATAGGAAGCATAAGAAAAGCATCTCATCATAAAAACGGGTATGTTAGCACGAGCTCTGAAAATTAGCAATCCAGTAAAGTCATGTCACGTTTATTTATATGGCATTTTATTCAATAGATTGCTTAAAAAGCAAGCAGCTTTACAGTATCAAACATGAAAACAGTGTCAGTGCCTCATTTCATGAGAAGCACAACTTCATTTTCTACTATAAAGCAGCTATCCAGTGTTCATGTTTTCACCCGCGGATATCTTACCTCGAAGGACTCAACAGATGAAATGAGTCAGAGAGGAGTTACATGTGAAAGAAGGTGGAGCCTCAGCGCACACCTCCTATTACGTCATCCTTACGGACCAATGGTAATATGAAGGTGTTTTGTAGCTGGAGCAAACTTTTCCTGAGAGTTCGCTTTGGCAAGCCGTTTCGAACTCCCAAAATGAACACAAAACAAACTTCAATTTGGCCTGATTTTGTTTGGAATGACATCACATCAGTTCGTACTTTGATTTCATTTGAAGTATATCAGGGCCTTATAAGTGACGGCACATGCAAACAGAAGCAATAAAAGATGACTAGCAGAGAGAATATGACATTGTATATGATACAGTCGAGGGATTCAAGCGTGCTGCCTTATAGAGGGCTGAAAAAGAAAAACATTCAAAATCACTAGAGACAGCATGGCGCCAGGGGCTGTTGGTCAGTTTTTGCTGGAAGCCATTAATCCCTGCATCTCCAAGCTAATTACAGCCACTCAAATATCCATCCACTTCCCGCTTTTTCCACAGGCATATAAAACTCCATTCATCCCACTCACATTCTTCTCTTACAAGCTGGGTTTGTTAATATGACATCTGTAATACCGTAAATATAATACAATGCATATTATAATGCCATCTTTTCCACTGGCCCCCTCTAAAAGGTCTCACTTTGGCAGAGCCATATCGATTGGATTTGGTCTGGTCGGGCTCCAGGTAAGGATGATATGTGCAGGGATAGGGATTACTGTACTCTTTCTGCCAGAACGCCCTGAAAGCATCTCCTGTAAGGTGACCCAGGCCCAGGGAGATGACAAATGCCCTGCAGCGTGTGCCTGTGATATGAGGAAACCTCCTCTGAGGGGTAAACAGATAAGACGTGAGGTTTTTAGAAGGAGTTTTTAGCAGAGGGAGATCACCTTTCTATGCCCAATTGAGGTTACAAGCAAAAACCTGGGTAATTCCATGCCAAAATTATTACAATTCATCTGTAGTATACAACTGAAGTTGAACACTAATATACTAAAACCGCAAAATATAGTCGTGGGTACTCACCCTCATATCGTTCATCTTTGGAACACAAATTAAGATATTTTTGATGAAATCCAAAGGTTTCTGAAGCACACAAAGACAGCAACGGCATTGCATTTTTTGAGGTCCAGAAAGGTAGTAAAGACATGGTTAAAATAGTCAACATGACTACAGTGGTTCAACCTTAATGTTATGAAGTGACTAAAATACTTTTTGTGCACAAAAACAAAACAAAAGTAACTACTTTATTTAACACTTTGAACTGTTGTCATGCGCAGTTGACATATCTGATGAGTGCGTGAACACAATGGCCAATCAGAGGTGTTTATGAATCTGCTCAACAGTGCTCTAAGCATAACATTTTTAAAATTGCACCGAAATTGCACGCTGTACCAAAGTTGGTACTTTTGACAACACTAGTATCAAGTTCACATTTCTTTGTACAGTATTTGTGACTAAAAAGGTCCCCAAACTTGTTATCAGAAGAGATCTTTAATAAGTATTTATAATATTTAGGTTTGTTTAAGTAGGCAATAAGCAATAAGGTACGAGAGGCTGCTTCGTGTCGTGCCTAACGCCCTTCAGCCATGACTTTCATGATACAGCACTAGCTTTGAGTACCTTATTGCTTTTATAAAAACTGTTACTACACAATACAAACATTAAAGCCAAAAAATAAATGTATCAATGCAACTATGAAGTAAAATCACTAAAAGCCTTCCTTCCGCCGGAAAAAATAGTCCCTGACCGTGAAAAGGAACACAAGTTACTTTATTACGCCAATAGATGGCGGCAAAGACTGTCTTTATGACTAAGTCACTCAGTATCGAAGACTTTTATAATGAAAAGACTGAATTGTTGTGAACACGGAACAAGACGCAACTGACAAATGCTTTGACTAGCACTGTCAGTCACGGGAAAACCCCTTAACTGTTAAAAGGACAAGATCGCAGCGGACATTTAAACAGATTTTTTTATTATGAACATAGGATTGACCTGAAGGAAAATGCTAAATCTTAATGCAGGTAATAAACTCGCTCACTCGATCTCTTTCTCACAATACTCATCCACATAATACAGAAAGCTTCAATGAACAATAATGAGAACAAAGAGTTTACGTTGCTAAGAGTGGTTGCTAAGGGTGTTGTGTAGTGATACACAGAACTGTTGGGTGAAGCGGTCATAGCCGTGTTTTATCGTTAATAAAACACAGCTATTGACCGATCAGAATCAAGGACAGGAACTAACCGTTTTATAAATTAATTTAAAGTGTACAGCACACCCTCTAGAGATTGCATATAAAATACGAATCTTAATGTAATTATGTATTTTTAGCCAATGTAATTTAGCCAAGAAAAAATATGGTGTGTCTAAATGACCAGTTTCAATGTTTCCATGAACCAAATGCCTTGAGGAATACTAATCAAAGCTCTCTCTATCACTGATGTACCGGAGGCCTTTTCCCTTCTAATTACTGGGATTCAAGCAGTCAATAAAGCTTGTGCAGTGGGTGGAAAGACTCTGAGACACTTAAAAGGAGCATCGGCAGGATTAACCCGTCAAACCTATCTTAACCACAATAATACAGGCCAAACCAAATGGGTACTTCCTTAATCAGAGATTGGCTGCCAAAGCCCTTCATTCGCTCTTAAAAAAGCTGTTTTTAGGCTGGGTGTGGTGAGCAAGATGATGATAAATTCAGATTTATTGCAGCTGGTGCAGGCAATATGAGAATCCTGTGCTTCTCTGAGGGAACTGATCGATATCTCTAATGCTGGGTTAAGTTAATCTACACTGTACATTACAGTACAATGCAAAAATAGATTCACTCAAAGAACACAAGTGCATCAGAATGGAGAATTATAAGAATGCTGGATTAACCAAGTGCTACATTTCTAACTTGAGGCTCAGAGTCTCTGTTTCTGGGACCCAATGTGCTAAATTGATATACATCAAAACATTTAACATACATGTTCCTTGATAATCCAACAGCATAGTCCTAACCCTAACCCAGTCACTAACCCCATTCATTAACTACCCCTAAAATCAGAGGAAATGATTCAAGCCCTAGTCAACCTAGACTGGTTGATAGGAATGTTGTTCTCAGACCAATGAAAATATTGACCCAGAAACATGTCAAAACTCATGCTAAGCTTTTCTTCACATGGCTATCATAAAATCAACGTTCAACATTAATGTACAAAATTTGCACATGCTGAAAATAGTTGGTTTTCCATCCACATATATTCATGCACAATTTTAATGTTTCACATAAAATTCAGTAATATTTCCAATTTGACTGCACTGACACTATCGGATGAGAACAAAACTTGAAGTGAATTGAGCTGAATAATGAAACGTAATTGTCTTATAGCTAAATCAATTTTTTTTCAAAACTGATTACGTTTGCAACATCGACACCAATATTAAACTGAACTGAATCAACATTGATCTGACTTGAGCTGAATAAGGACACTATTGTCTTGCTACAGTTGCTTTACAGCAGAATATAAATTAGTCTCATATTTGATGAAGTTTGCATCATTGATTCTGTTTATTACTGTGAAGCTGCTTTGAAACCATTTCTATTGGATAAAGCGCTATTAAAATGAAGGTGACTTGACTTGACATAAAAAAATGCTGAATGGAAACACCGAGATGTTGATAAAATTTCCAAAATACACTTAAAAAAATATATATACTCTCTCGAGGGGAATTTTTTTTTGGTAAGATGAACAAACTACGATACACAGTTACATGGCCATTGGAACCATTGTATGTGGGTGGGACAAGACCAACCCACTTTTTAAGACCAATGATATTGGACCCACTCACTTTTACGTCTCTAATTCAGCGCATATGTCTGTTCAATTTTCATAGCACTCTCAGTCAAGTCCATTCCACTTGAGGAATGCCCTAATAAATCCATTCCACGTTTTAGGCTACAGCCTTGACTTCCACGCTGCTTCCTCAAATCCATTCTGCTTTGTAATTATGCAATAATAACACTGTAAATGATTATATTCATTAAAATTATTAAATGGATGCCACTTTATTGGAACAATAAAGCCATCTTTACACCTACCCCTAACCGACAAACACTTTATTATTAAACACAAATTAGACACTATATTTACACTTTTTGATTATTTTCTTTATTTTTATTAAAAATAAATGACTTTCTGATCTGATATGTGATGGGAAAAGGGAGTACAGCGACTTCAAAACATTCTGCCATGTGCCTTACCCCTGCACTATTGGCAATATATTCAATCCAGTGTCTTCCGTAATTTTGTCCAGATGTCAGTTAGTGTAAATACCATTTGCCAACAAGGCGGGCAAATAGGCACTCCAGTAATTAATAGGCACCGGAATACAGGAAATGGCATCTACTCTAATAAAAATTTCTGGGGGAGGACCCACCCACATTTTGCTTCCGACGCCCATGCAATCAAATAAATCCTAACCGTGCATCAAAAAAATACGTAATGTGACTTCAAGTCATGTGACTGAATAACTGCCACTAACTTATATTTCATAAAAGTGACACAATGAATTTCCCAGTGGCAATAATATTCATTTATTTTTCCTTAAAGATGATTTTGTTGTCCTAGACCTGTGTGTAATGAAAACATTACTTTATTAGGGGTTCAAGCACAAAGTGCTGAAACCCTATTGTAATTGTAAGGATTTTAATTATTATTATTATTATTATCATTATTATTATTCCGCCGTAAAACTCCATAAGTGCTAGAGACTTGAAACTTGGCCAGATTGTAGGTCTCAATTTGGGGAGAGGTTGACAAAGTATCACTCCAATTAGCCTTATGGTGGTGCTACAGAATATTGCATGTTTTCTTGTTAAAAGCAATTAAAAAATACAACACAATCTGAGGTCTCAGTAAAAAAAAAAATTGCAGCGATTGGACACTTGGTGGCATTATAAATTGAAAAAAACATGAAAATGTCTTTAACTACGCAACCGTTAGTCCAATCGACTTGAAACATGCAGGCTCCGTCCGAAAACTGGAAAATGCTGCCTTCGGAGGACACATTTCAAGGTAGGAAGGCATCAAGGCACGTCCGAATCCAATGTTAGCTTCACTTCCTGCTTCATGAGATACCTTCATCTGATCGATTTTTCAAGGCAGCATAGATGTATCCTTAACTGCCTTTGATATCCCACAATCCTGTGCTTCCATTCTGTGACAGTTGAGCTAGAAAAATAAAGATGGCATCCGAAAGTTGCATTTGCTGGTCAGTTTGTGAGTAAATGTACATTTTTGATCAACATTTTCCACTTTTGATGTCATTTCTAGTGAGAAATTACTACAGTAATAATTAAATATTTGTTTAGTTATCACCAAATCTCGCGCTATATTGCGGTAGATCATTAAACTGTAACACTGCCTCAGAAGTCTGTCCGAAATCCGTTTCATGAGGTGCTTTCATGCACAAACGCTGCCTTACAAGTCATTGTTTGATAAGGCAGCGAGGCAGCAAGTCAGCTACCTAGGTTTTCGGACGCAGCCACAGTGTCTTGAGGCCGAAGCCGTTAATCGGAATTAAACTCAGTATGGTTCATCGGCACAATGCCCTGAAGGAGCCTGAGAAATTTCTAGCCAGCGTCATCTAGTGGTAAGACATTAATTTTTTCAAATGCTTATAACTTGTGGGTGTAGTCAACTTATTTTCACGGGAGTCACCTCTTTAGACTCCTGAAACCTAAAGTCTAAAGATACCAAACATGCCAGGTTTCAGCTTATGGTTTGTGCAATGTTGTGATTTAATGTTAAAAAAACTTTTGCGAATATCTTTGAAACCACCATAGGAAATACTGAACCATAGGTTGTTAACAACACGCTAATGCCCAAATGCTCTCATATATTTAAGTGTCTATAACTTCAAAACGAGATATTTTCACCAAATTTGACACACATATGCATGGGCACACTCTGAGGACAGCTTAAAAAAAAAAAAAAAAAAGTGGTGGAGATCAGGCAATAGGTGGCGCTATAAGTGTAAAAAAAATCTTTTAAAAACATATCTTTTCTTAGTAAATTGCCTGTATTGGCTGTAAATGGTCTTGTCCATCTATGATCTAAGTGCTTACATGTTTGCTAGATAAAATATAATACCTTTTTATTTGCTTAAAGCCTTAAAGTGCTTGAACCCCTGATAATTGATGCTCGCAGCTATATTTTACAAACTGTTTTCACAATAATGCAAAAAATTAAATCTGGTGGATTCCAATTAAAAATAACTGGATTTCTTCCCCCAAAATTCACCAAACTTCACCAGTACTCATCAAATACCCTGTACATATTATAATAGGTAAATGCAAAACATTTTGTGTGCATTTAATCGCACGGTTAATCGTTTGTTAGACATGATGTAGTGTAATTTATTTAGTGTTTTACACTGAATGATCTTTTCACAGCCAAGCACAATTCCAGTGTCTGTCCAGACATTTATAGGGCCATAAATGCAATGCACAGAGGCGTGCTTTACTAACTCTACAACAGCAGATGGATGCGGTGAGGGACTTTCCAAACCAATGGACACAGAACACATGAAGCAAACACCGGCCAATTAGTCTAAATCATTATGTTTCAGGTTCAAGTTAAGGTTGCATATGAGTTTGTGGTTTAGATACGTACCTTGAGAGACCATGACACCTACAGAGAGACATGCAGAAAAAACTTCTTGCTGACATTCTGATAGCTCTATATTGAGACTGGGATCTGTAAATGCTTTCATGAAATCTTCCAAAGGGAATAGCTCTGTTTTCATGAAAACTAAAAAAACAGTTTCTTTACAAAACTCTTGAAGATTGCAAAGCGTCTGCTTGAATACTGAGGTGTAAACAGAACAATACAACAAATACGATTGAATTGGATATGTAAGAAGAATCTCATTTCCATAAGCGAGGCCTTTTGTTTACCGCACGCCACATATTTTTCTGCATCTTTTGAGAAGAAAAGTTAATTGAATTCTACCAGGAACGGTTGTGTATTCACATTTAAATTGCGGACGGCTGTTTTCCTTGCACAGAGTTTGCTTGTGGATAGTGGCATCAAAAATCTCATAATGAGTATTGTGTTTCCTACATGAACGGATGGTGTTTTTTCCGAGGCGAATTGAAGACAATCAGGTGCATCAATGTTTTCCCTTTTTGTGAGGCCCCTGGTGCTGCATCAGGGATGCAAATTGTTTTTCCCCCTCCCGCACCTGTAACTCGTTTACGCAATTCACTGTAATGAAGCCCAAATGCTTTATAATGGGAGTCTGAGACGGCGGAAAGCGATAGCGGGCCGAGACGATGCAGCCGCAGTCACAGGGCGGTAGGGTTACAAGAATGACCCAAATCACTGGCCAATCAATCTGTCAGTATCTCTCGCCTACCACAAACACATCCTCCGCCTCCATTCTCTCTCTCTCTCAAACATCGGCTTGTATCCTGCTGTCGGCGAGGATTTGACTGGTGTGTATCTGCCATCATTATTACTTGCGTTATGATGTGAGCTTATAGTATCCTTCCTGCTGCTGTTTTCCAATCTCCTCCACTGTCTATGTTTTCATAACCACTCGTTCATCACTACAGTGAAGTAATTTCATTCCTTTGCTGCTTTTGTACTAGAAAACCATGTTGCTGGTCCAAAGTGATTTACCAGGGATACACATTTCCGTTTACACCTGGTGTTTTAATCTGTCTCTTTTGTCCACTTTTGTCCTGATTTCTTAGAGGGGAGTCTATGGAAGGGTGTAAATGTAAGGATTTTTCAGATTTATTTTTTGAAAGAACTTTTTCATCTTCAAACCAAACTTCATCCGACAAAGTTTAAATCCTGTCTGGCTAGTGCGCTCCCCATAATGTTTAAATATTAGGTCAATAGTCAGAGAGTATAGGTGGTTTTTTGTGGCTGTTCGAACGCATTCCTCCACATGAGCGTCTCGTCTACACTATGAAAGCAATCCGGTCGAATGTGTTTTTGACTACCTCTGGAAGTGGTCGAAAGTGGACAAGCTTAAATCATTTTACATCTGTATTTAGCATCATCCAATCGACCAAAATGCATCTTATCCGGTTGAAACCAGGTCTGCCAGCTGGAAAGCTGCTGATCAACCAGCTTGGACTATTTTCAGCCTGGATTTAGAATTTTATGAAAAATAACTGTCATATTCACACCGCCGCAACAGACCCGAGACAAACTTTGAGTCAGAATGTCTTTACGTGTCATTTTTCGCCTGAAAAGAGGGCGTACAAAATGAAAGAGGTTGTGGGTGAAGCCGTGGTTGTTGCGACGTGAAAGACAGGTTGCGTACTTGAATTAAAGGATTAGTCCACTTTTAAATACACTTTTCCTGATAAATTTACTCACCCCCATGTCATCCAAGATGTTCATGTCTTTCTTTCGTCAGTCGAAAAGAAATGAAGGTTTTTGATGAAAACATTCCAGGATTATTCTCCTTATAGTGGATTTCAATGGCTACCAACAGGTTGAAGGTCCAAATTGCAGTTTCAGTGCAGCTTCAAAGGGCTTTAAATGATACCAGATGAGAAATAAGGGTCTCATCTAGCGAAACAATCGGCCATTTTCGGAAAAAAATACAACCGTTTATGCTTTATAAACAAAATATCGCCTTGAACGTACTTTCCTGTTTCCACATTCTTCATAACGCTTACACTAAAATGTCCTACGCCTTCCCTATTCAACTTACGGAAAAAAATGAAACTGGCACCGCGTTTGTTCCGTAAGTAGATTAGGGAAGGTGTAGAACATTCAGCGCAAGCGTTATGAAGAATGCGGAAACGGAAAGTACATTCAAGGCGATATTTTCTTTATAAAGCATAAATGGTTGTATTTTTTTTCGAAAATGACCAATCGTTTCTCTAGATAAGACTCTTATTCCTCGTCTGGTATCGTTTAAAGCCCTTTGAAGCTGCACTGAAACTGTCATTTGGACCTTGAACCATTTGGTGCCCAGTGAAATCCAGTATATGGAGAAAAATCCTGGAATGTTTTCATCAAAAACCTTCTTTTCAGCTGAAGAAAGAAAGACATGAACATCTTGGATGACATGGGGGTTGAGTAAATTTATCAGGAAAAGTGTATTTAAAAGTGGACTAATCCTTTAATGCAGAGAACTGCAGTTGATGTGGACAAACTGTTTCATTAGAAAGATCAAATACTCCAGCGCCCATATTTGTTCACTGTTTATGATGAAATTCGGTTGCAGTGACGGTAATTTCTTAATTTATGTCAGGAGTGCAAAATAATCATTTGGTAACTTATGATATTTTCAAAACACATTCGTATTCAGTTCCGTCTGCCGTATTTGTGTTCACACAGCTGCACTGAACAGCATCCGTTAGGGCTTTTAGTCCAAAAGTGCACATACTTGGAGAAATATTGATATATTTACACAAGCTAGTTAAATGTTCATTAGACAGAATAATAATTTCTATTCATTGTCCACTGATTTATGCATTACACTTCCCAGAGAAATGCATGAAACTAATAAACACACGATTATAGTATATGATTTGTATGTGATTTTCATGAGGTTTGGGGTATTTTCATATCAATAAAGGATGTTTATATTAGAGTACGTCAGAGTTTGTTGGCGTTTGTTGGAAAATCATATTACACCGCTCAGACATTCAAAGACCCGACAAATGCCGATTGAACATGTTCAGTCAGGTGAAAATAAACTCCGACCAATGCCAACAAACACCGACAGACATGTTTGTTGGCGTTTGTCTGTGCGGTGTGAATTGGCCTTATGACATATACTTTGCAACAGAACTTAACTGAGCAAACAAAGCAATGCTGCATTCTAGGCTAAATGTGTTCATTGTATGTCTGAACATATGATGGTATTTTTACCCGCTGAGAACGCGTGAAGAGCTTAAAAATGTGTAAAAGAGTCAAAACAGTGGTAGGAATTCCTCCATTACACATAAACAAAGATCTGCTGCAAGAAGACGGCATTCCCGATGCCTGTACCAAACTGTAAAGGGCAACATCACGACTATGACAATAAAAAACAGGTATGCTTAAGCATTCTGTTGCATCTTGTGACATCCCAACCTGTTTTTGGTTCATTAAAGGGATAGTTCACCCCAAAATGAAAATTTGATGTGTATCTGCTTACCCCCAGGGCATCCAAGATGTAGGTGACTTTGTTTCTTCAGTAGAACACAAATGATGATTTTTAACTCCAACCGTTGAGGTCTGTCAGCCAATGGGAATGCATGTCAATGTGAACTCCATCTATAAGAGTCAAAAAAACATGACAGACAAATCCAAATTAAACCCTGCGGCTCGTGACGACACATTGATGTCCTAAGACACGAAACAATTGGTTTGTGTGAGAAAATGAACAGTATTTATATCATGTTTTACCTCTAAACATGCACCGCAATGTCAAACTGCGTTCAGCATCCGGTTAGTAAGGTCAAAAAACGCATTCTGATGACGGAAGTGATCTCTCGCGCTTTGCTTCAATGAGTGTGAAACATCACTTCCACTGTCAGAGCGCGATCAGACCTCACTAACCGGTTGCGGAGGCAGTTGGACATAGTGGTATTTTAGAGGTAAAAAATCTAGAGTTAGAGTTTCTCACACAAACCGATCGTTTTGTGTCTTAGGACATCAATGTGTCGTCACGAGCTGCAGGGTTTAATTTGGATTTGTCTGTCATGTTTTTTTAACTCTTATAGATGGAGTTCCCATTGACATGCATTATACGGCTGACAGACCGCAACGGTTGGAGTTAAAAATCATCATCTGTGTTCTACTGAAGAAACAAAGTCACCTCTTAGATGCCCTGGGGGAAAGCAGATAAACATCAAATTTTCATTCTTGGGTGAACTATCCCTTTAATATGTCTGTGGTCCATGTTGCATTCATATTTCAGTCAAACCGCACCTAGATTTTCCTTTGGAAGAGGACCGAGACCCATCTTTTCAGGGTTCTCGGTCTGCTTGTTTGGTGCACACCAGGGTTCGAGTGGCAGCATTCACACTTATTCAAATGTTAACTGCACTAACAGAGCAATCACATCAGAGTTCGCTTTAATCTACAGTTGGTACGGAAAGTATTCAGACCCCCTTAAATTTTTCACTCTTTGTTATATTGCAGCCATTTGCTAAAATCATTTAAGGTCATTTTTTTTCTCATTAATGTACACACAGCACCCCATATTGACAGAAAAACACAGAATTGTTGACATTTTTGCAGATTTATTAAAAAAGAAAAACTGAAATATCACATGGTCTTAAGTATTCAGACCCTTTGCTCAGTATTTAGTAGAAGTTCCCTTTTGATCTAATACAGCCATAAGTCTTTTTGGGAAAGATGCAACAAGTTTTTCACACCTGGATTTGGGGATCCTCTGCCATTTCTCCTTGCAGATCCTCTCCAGTTCTGTCAGGTTGGATGGTAAACGATGGTGGACAGCCATTTTTAGGTCTCTCCAGAGATGCTTCAATTGGGTTTAAGTCAGGGCTCTGGCTGGGCCATTCAAGAACAGTCACAGAGTTGTTGTGAAGCCACTCCTTCGTTATTTTAGCTGTGTGCTTAGGGTCATTGTCTTGTTGGAAGGTAAACCTTCGGCCCAGTCTGAGGTCCTGAGCACTCTGGAGAAGGTTTTCGTCCAGTATATCCCTGTACTTGGCCGCATTCATCTTTCCCTCGATTGCAACCAGTCGTCCTGTCCCTGCAGCTGAAAAACACCCCCACAGCATGATGCTGCCACCACCATGCTTCACTGTTGGGACTGTATTGGACAGGTGATGAGCAGTGCCTGGTTTTCTCCACACATACCGCTTAGAATTAAGGCCAAAAAGTTCTATCTTGGTCTCATCAGACCAGAGAATCTTATTTCTCACCATCTTGGCAAACTCCATGCGGGATTTCATGTGTCTTGCACTGAGGAGAGGCTTCCGTCGGGCCACTCTGCCATAAAGCCCCGACTGGTGGAGGGCTGCAGTGATGGTTGACTTTCTACAACTTTCTCCCATCTCCAACTGCATCTCTGGAGCTCAGCCACAGTGATCTTTGGGTTCTTCTTTACCTCTCTCACCAAGGCTCTTCTCCGCCGATAGCTCAGTTTGGCCGGATGACCAGCTCTAGGAAGGGTTCTGGTCATCCCAAACGTCTTCCCTTTAAGGATTATGGAGGCCACTGTGCTCTTAGGAACCTTAAGTGCAGCAGAAATTTTTTTGTAACCTTGGCCAGATTTGTGCCTTGCCACAATTCTGTCTCTGAGCTCTTCAGGCAGTTCCTTTGACCTCATGATTCTCATTTGCTCTGACATGCACTGTGAGCTGCAAGGTCTTATATAGACAGGTGTGTGTCTTTCCTAATCAAGTCCAATCAGTATAATCAAACACAGCTGGACTCAAATAAAGGTGTAGAACCATCTCAAGGATGATCAGAAGAAATGGACAGCATCTGAGTTAAATATATGAGTGTCACAGCAAAGGGTCTGAATACTTAGGACCATGTGATATTTTAGTTTTTCTTTTTTAATAAATCTGCAAAAATGTCAACAATTCTGTGTTTTTCTGTCAATATGGGGTGCTGTGTGTACATTAATGAGGAAAAAAAAATGAACTTAAATGCTTTTAGCAAATGGCTACAATATAACAAAGAGTGAAAAATGTAGGGGGTCTGAATACTTTCTGTACCCACTGTAACTAAGCCTGCCAAGTGTGAACACACCCTAAGTGGCTAGAATAAGCTGTAAAGCAGACCAGACTTCATGCCAATAGTTTGGGCTATGTAAAATCAGCTACAAATCTGGTTTTAGCTGCATCATTAATTCTCCTCAAAGCAGCTTTGTTGGAAAGATATGACATGTTCAGCTCTGGACATCTGACTGACAATGTATGCTGCAATGTCAGTGTTCAAACTATAAATTCTCAACAATCAATGCTGGATTGCTGCTTGTGATGGATTTCTTCTGTTGTGGGAGCAGTAATCTTTCTCTCAGTCTCCCCGAGCACACACCTGTCACTCAGTCATTGACCTCTGACCTCTAAAGGGGCTGATATTGTGATACGACACAGCCTGTTTGTTTAGCTCCTACCAACAGAGGCTCCGAGGTGATGCCCTAATATAGTGTGTGTGTGTGTGTGTGGTTTGATGGGCACACATGTGTGATTGTGTGCGTGTGCATATTCTCCGGTTATTTGAGAATTGCAATCAAAGCCCATCTAAACAGCACTTTCTGTTCGCTGTTGTTGGAGAGGTGCTGATGGATTCCTAGTGATCTTTTTCCCTTATCCTGTGAAGTGATGACAATCTGAGCGTGGGTCTAACTCTCTGACCTTTCCTCTCTCCGCTCACCCGGCTACATGTCTGCGAGTGCCACCTAACAAATCGCAGAGACACGAAACGGCACAAGGGCTCTCAGGGCGACATGTCTGAACATGCGCATACACACCTTCATAGAGGACGTCAGAGTGTTTGCGGAGTATTCCTGTGAGGGCTGAACCGACTCCTTCACTGGCCCTGCCTTGAGCAACTCGCCTCTGCTCTAATTACTTTATTGATCCAATCAGAGCGCATACTGGCCCCCGACTCATTTGAAACACCATGTCTCCACATTTCCCTCTTCAGTCAAATATATTCAGAGGTCATCTGAGAATTATTGGTTGTGATAGCAAACAACTGTTGGACGTGAATTGTCATTTTGATAAAAATACATTACTATATATATATATATATATATATATATATATATATATATATAAAATACTAAATTATAGATAATATATAGTAATATTCATAAAAGTAATATAACATTGTATTAACAATTTATTTTTTAGTTCATTTTGCTATTTTCGTCTTGTAAAATTAGATGCCATTTCAGTCAGATTAAGACTAATTGAAATTAATGATAAGCAATAAAAATATACCATGTTAATTGTTTTTATGTTTTAAAAAGCAGCGACTATAATGAAAGAAACTACAGTTTGTTTGTAGTTTGGTTTGTAAATCCAAAACGTTGTGCCAGGGAGCCCCACCCACGCTGAAATGTCATTGGACCAAAGTATCGCTCCTCATGAATATTAAACATCAAGGAGAGGCTATTCTAAAAATAATATTTCTATGCAGAATTATTATTATTATAAAATGTATTGTGGTGGTACAACAATGTTGGTATCATATGGTAATACTACGGTACTTTGATAATTACCATGTTGCTGTACAAAGTGCTATTACCTCGTATTACCATGGTGAATGTTCAAAAATGTGGTATTTTATGTTAATGTAGTTCCTGTTCAAAGCATAAATCCATATATATAGCTACTCAGTCTGAAATAATGTCCTTAATGAATGTCAAATAAACTAAATACTTTATTAAATAAACACCAAATAACTGAAACTATAAATAAATAAATAAATTATATATATATTTTTGTTCTTTTAAAATAATAATCCCAAAGGTAATACCACAGTACTTTTTGTTAGTAAATGGTAATAGTCTTTGATGTATTAATAAAAAATATGCGCCTCCAGCACTGAACTGATAATTAGCCAAGGAACACATAAACGTGTTATGACTGTATTAAAGACTATAATACAGATGACCGAATGGCTGTGCTCACTTTCCTTTCAAAGCATTCAGTTTGGTAATCAGTACTCATTAAAGTGAAAAGAAAACAGTAATCAATACTCTTCTCTGCATTTGGGATTTCAAGAGTTGCCTCCTGCCCAGGTAAAAGTCTTTAACCACAGCACACCACATTGATCCGACCTCAACCGCTTTCATCACATTTCTCCACAACACATTTCTGTTTCTGTGTTACTGACAGCATACATGATACCACCTGATGTCTGCATGTGGTCTGTGAAAGCTTGTCATATCTGATATGCATTCTGAAAAACAGTCAGTGTGTTTCAGTTACATACATCCGAAAATACCAAAGTGGGAATATTTGTATCTAACATTTGCCTGAGTAGACAGTTTAGGATAACAGGCCTCAACAGACGGAATTAAGAATCTTCAAAATCTCCAGAGAAAATCTGATTTAAGCAATTGGTTAACCTTTCAGACCTCATGGGCTTGTTAAAGGGATAGTTCACCCAAAAAAAGTAATTACTCACCCTCATGTCGTTCCACATCCATAAGACCTTTGTTCTTTTAAGCAATAAGAATTTTTGATAAAATCCGTGGCTCAGTGAGGCCTCCATTGACAGCATGCCCAGAAAGCTACTAAAGACATATTTAAAGGTGGTAAAGAGGATGTTTTGTTTTATACATTTTTGCAATATTACTTCAAACTGTCTTTACTAAGGATAAAAGCTATTTATTAGGTGCACTGAAAGGAATATTATTAATACACATCATCTTGCAAGGTAGGCCTTAAAAACATCAGCCAATCGTTTACGCGATCATCGCGTCATTGGCCCTCTGGCTTGTCATCACTGCCATTGTGAAATGTGTGCGGATTGGCCCTCTGGCTTGTAATTACTCATGACGTTCCTCGTGAGAGACGCGCGGCTGCGCGCTCTAGTAACTTTCCACACTCTACAGGCGCCGCATGCAATTTTTTTTTTTTGTCGGGAGACAGGATAACAACCAGATTATGATACCTGCGCTGCGGTGAGTCCGACATAATGAATCCACTTGTTGCGCGGCTTCGATTTAAGGCCGATTATGAATGTAAAGATACTTAACATCGCGCTCAAATCCAGTCAGAGCCAATTGCGTTTAGTCTGCGATAGTCGGTGTTCAAATTTTGAAAGTATAAAATCTGCTTCAGGAGCGAAACTACTGTATGTTGAGCATAGCAGAATGTTTTCAGTGTTAAAGGCCTAACACCATTGTAAACAAACACTCGTGCATGGGAGGCCCTTGAAATGAGCTGTGAAAGCTCCGCATGCGCTCTCAAAAAAGTCGAGACATATTTAAAACAGATCATGTGACTACAGTGGTTCAACCTTAATGTTATGAAGCGACAAGAATACTTTTTGTGCGGCAAAAAAACAAAATAACGATTTTATTCAACAATATCTAGTGATGGGCGATTTCAAAACACTGCTTCATGAAGCTTCGAATCTTTATGAATCTTTTGTTTCGAATCAATGCTTCGGAGCATGTATCAAACTGCCAAACATGCTCCCCAGTGGTGAACCATTGAAATATTAAAACAGTTATGATGTAACAAAGCCTCATTTACTGAAATCACGTGACTTTGGCAGTTTGATACACGCTCCAAACCACTGATTCGAAACAAAAGATTCATAAAGATTCAAAGCTTCATGAAGCAGTGTTTTGAAATCGCCCATCACTAGATATTGTTGAATAAAATCATTATTTTGTTTTTTTGGCACACAAAAAGTATTCTCGTCGCTTCATAACATTAAGGTTGAACCACTGTAGTCACATGAACTGTTTTAAATATGTTTTTAGTAGCTTTCTGGGCATGCTGTCAATGCAGGCCTCACTGAGCCATCGGATTTTATCAAAAATATCTTAATTTGTGTTCTGAAGACGAACAAAGTTCTTACAGGTGTGGAACAACATGAGGGTGAGTAATTAATGACATCATTTTCATTTTTGGGTGAACTAACCCTTTAAATGAGGAATATTGTGACGTGTTTGTTCCCGGAAGAAAACTCAAGACTACAATGGAGGCGTTTCAGTGAGTTCAGAAACATAATAGGTCCTCTTTAAGGTAAAGTTTTGGCAACCAGCTGCCTTTTTTAACAATAAATTTAAAAGATTTTTTTTATTATTATTTTTACAGTGAAGGTTTGGCTTAAAGCTTAGAAGTGTTTATTGAAGAACCTTTTATAAGCTTTTGGAGAAAATGAATGGGAAAAATATCAAGGCTGCTGAAAAAGTGGGCAGTCACTGTTGCAGTCTATTTATGAACTGAGACAATTGTCTGGCTGCAAATGATGAAAGCCACAGAAAGACTTTGTTCCATCTGTCCTAGAATTCATCTCGCCTGACCCAAGGAAACGTGTGAGATATCTCTCTCCCCACAGCGTCAAAACACAAGCCTTACGCACTGAGTATTTCCAGCTCATCAGCAGCGCTTCACTGTAGCGATGGCAATGTTCGGGTTTGACAGGTGGAATTGCCGTCTCTCTCTCCATCCTCTCGTTCTCACTCGCTCTCCTTCAAAGTGATAAAGTGACAGCTCCATTTGAAGGGGTCTGCTCTGACAGGATGGCGACTGGTGCCGAGCTGACTGCTTGTCTGGGACGACTCGCACCTGTTTCATCTGTGAGACTGCTGCATCCCTGGTAGCGTGACAATGGCACACCTGCACACGGGCAATTTCAACACTGCCACATACTCTGGAGGGCTGAGTTGACGTCAAATCGGTAGATTCAGTGACATCTTCAAAATCTACCACTTATTTTGTTTTTGCATTCAAACTGTGGTAAATGTCATTCCATCATACACAAAACATGGCCAAAGTACGTGGACAGTCAAACACCACATCCATATGTGCTTGTTGAAGATAAAACGGACCATAGCTCCAGGGATTTACTCTCATTCAGACACCAAAGTATCTGTACTGTTGTTGGGTGTTGGGGTTCAGGTCTGGGCTTTTTCCACATTTTACTCTGTAAGCCATTTTACTGGTGGCATCCTATGATAGTGCCCAAATATGGAAGCTTGTTTCTGCCTCTAAATAAAAAATAAAAAGGGTAATTGCTAGTTTTTATTTCAGAATTCTTACTTTTTTCTCAGAATTGCGAGATTTAAACTCGCAATTATCAGAATTCTGACTTTATCACTCGCAATTGTACATTTATATCGCAATTCTGCGATAGTCAGAATCATGTTTATATCTAGCAATTTTGACTTTATAACTGTGAAAAAAGTCAGAATTGCGATATAAACTCACAATTGCTAGTGATAAAGTCAGAATTGCATGATATAAAGACGCAATTGCATCTTATAATGAGAATTGTGAGATATAAACTTGCAATTCTGAGATTTTTCTCACAAATTATTTTTTTTTCTCAGAATTACGAAATTTACACATAATTTTGAGTTATAAAGTCAGAATTGCGTGATACAAAGTCAGAATTGTGAGATATTTATTTCCTCATAAGTGGACATTAAAACATGCAATTTAATAATTTATAATAATTTATATCTCGCAATTCTGACTTTTTTAATCACAATTATGAGTTTATATCTCACAATTCTGACTTTATAACTCACAATTCTGACTTTATAACACCCAATTCTGACTTTATAACTCCCAATTCTGACTTTATATCATGCAATTCAGAGAAAAAAGTCAGAATTCTGAGATAAAAACTCATAATTAGCTTTTTTTATTTTTATTCCCTGGTGGAAACAAGCTTCCATACCACAATGATAGTGAGCGTAACCTCTAACTTGACGCACGACGTAATGACGAACGTGGAAGTGCAGAGGATAGAGCAAAACAAAACACCGGTCACAAATTAGAAGTGTAAAATGAGAATTTTTAAAGAGAAATGTCAGAGGATTTCGATATAAGAGAAGAAGAGACTTTGTTGCCCAGACCTATTTGTTTGAACCGTGAGAGACGTCTAAGTTTACGATACTCCTACATCCAACGTCATATAAAACATGCAATTTAATAATTTATAATAATTTATATCTCGCAATTCTGACTTTTTTAATCAAAATTGTGAGTTTATATCTCACAATTCTGACTTTATAACTTACAATTCTGACTTTATAACTCACAATTCTGACTTTATATCTCACAATTCTGACTTTATAACTCACAATTCTGACTTTATAACTCCCAATTCTGACTTTATATCATGCAATTCAGAGAAAAAAGTCAGAATTCTGAGATAAAAACTCATAATTAGCTTTTTTTATTTTTATTCCCTGGTGGAAACAAGCTTCCATACCACAATGATAGCGAGCGTAACCTCTAACTTGACGCACGACGTAATGACGAACGTGGAAGCGCAGAGGATAGAGCAAAACAAAACACCGGTCACGAATTAGAAGTCTAAAATGAGAATTTTTAAAGAGAAATGTCAGAGGATTTCGATATAAGAGAAGAAGAGACTTTGTTGCCCAGACCTATTTGTTTGAACCGTGAGAGACGTCTAAGTTTACGATACTCCTACATCCAACGTCATATAAAACATGCAATTTAATAATTTATAATAATTTATATCTCGCAATTCTGACTTTTTTAATCAAAATTGTGAGTTTATATCTCACAATTCTGACTTTATAACTTACAATTCTGACTTTATAACTCACAATTCTGACTTTATATCTCACAATTCTGACTTTATAACTTACAATTCTGACTTTATAACTCCCAATTCTGACTTTATATCATGCAATTCAGAGAAAAAAGTCAGAATTCTGAGATAAAAACTCATAATTAGCTTTTTTAATTTTTATTCCCTGGTGGAAACAAGCTTCCATACCACAATGATAGCGAGCGTAACCTCTAACTTGACGCACGACGTAATGACGAACGTGGAAGCGCAGAGGATAGAGCAAAACAAAACACCGGTCACGAATTAGAAGTCTAAAATGAGAATTTTTAAAGAGAAATGTCAGAGGATTTCAATATAAGAGAAGAAGAGACTTTGTTGCCCAGACCTATTTGTTTGAACCGTGAGAGACGTCTAAGTTAACGATACTCCTACATCCAACGTCATATAAAATATGCAATTTAATAATTTATAATAATTTATATCTCACAATTCTGACTTTATAACTTACAATTCTGACTTTATAACTCACAATTCTGACTTTATAACTCACAATTCTGACTTTATATCATGCAATTCAGAGAAAAAAGTCAGAATTCTGAGATAAAAACTCATAATTAGCTTTTTTTATTTTTATTCCCTGGTGGAAACAAGCTTCCATACCACAATGATAGCGAGTCATTCTGCTGAAAGTTTTGTATGAAGACATTTTATGGCTGCATGATTGATTTCATGCACCTGTTAGTAATTCAGCTGAAACTGAAAATGTGTTATTTAGAAGGTGTGTCAACATATGTTTTGCCTATTTTTTGTATGACAGCACATAGTACCTCTGAAAACACACATACAAACACAAGGACAAAAGTACTGGGGCACACCACTTAATTCTTGAATTCAGCTGTTTCAATCAGACTGCACGGCTATATATTTTCACCCAAAAATGAAAATGATCCCATGATTTACTCACCCTCAAGCCATCCTAGGTGAATATGACTATTTTCTTTCAGATTAACACAATCAGAGATATATTTAAAAATATCCCAGCTCTTCCAAGCTTTATAATGGTAGTAAATGGTGCTCCTGATTTTGAAGTCCAAAAAAGTTAATCTATCCAACATAAAAGACACCCACACGGCTCCAGGGGGTTAATAAAGGAAGCAAAGCGATGGGTTTTTGTAAGAAAAATATCCATTTTTAAATCTCCATAAACTAAAATAACTAGTTCTCAGCAGACGGTTTACACAAATCCTTTTACAGCAAAAGCGTAACCTCTAACTTGACGCATGACGTAATGACGAACGTGGAAGCGCAGAGGATAGAGCAAAACAAAACACCGGTCACAAATTAGAAGTCTAAAATGAGAATTTTTAAAGAGAAATGTCAGAGGATTTCGATACACTGCAAAAAATGCTGTTCTTACTTAGAATTTTTGTCTTGTTTTTAGCCAAAATATCTTAAAGTTCTTAAATCAAGAAGCATTTTCTTGACAAGTACAAATTATTTTCTTGTTTTCAGGAAAAATAAATCAAAATTAAGCACGTTTTTCCTTAAAACATGCAAAATAATCTGCCAATGGGGTAAGCAAAATAATCTTAGTCCAAACTGAAAACAAGATTATATAGCTTATTCTTGGTTTGAAATAAGATTATTTTGCTTACCCCATTGGCAGATTATTTTATAGAGACTGAGTTTGTTGCCCAGACCTATTTGTTTGAACCGTGAGAGACGTCTAAGTTTACGATACTCCTACATCCAATGTCATATATTGCTTCAAAAGCTTCTCTTTTGGCGCAAGTCAATTTGCATTGACTGTCTGCTGGAATCTAGTTACTTTACTTTATAAAGTTTTAAATATGGATATTTTTCTTACAAAACCCATCACTTTACTTAAGAAGGCCTTTATTAACTCGCTGGAGTCGTATGGATTACTTTTACAATGGATGGATGCACTTTTTTGGACTTCAAAATCAAGCGTAGCATTATAAAGCTTGGAAGAGCCATGATATTTTTTAACATAACTCCGACTGTGTTTGTCTGAAAGAAGATATACATCTAGGATGGCTTGAGGGTGAGTAAATCATGGGATCATTTTCAATTTTGGGTGAACTATTCCTTTCAGGCAAGCCTCCAAGGTTATTTAATGAATCTATTGTCTAATCTTCAACATGTTTGCTCTTAAACATTTATTTTGGATTGATCTATTTTTGGATTTCACACTAAAAAAAAGACTGTTTTATAAGAGAAGTGATGGACAATTGCTTGACAGGTAGGATTCAGTTTAAGGCACTATTTCTATGGTATCCGCAAATAGTGGTCACACAACTCGAACGAATTTCAGTGGCATCAAGGCTCCGAACCATCCGATCAGTTTTTAGAAATCATACTAAACAGAATGTTTGAATAATTGCATAAATGTGTATTTCACAGCTTTTAACATATTTAAACTCATACATGTTTACTTTAACAGCCCTAATATACAGCAGAAAGAGAGTAATAATAAACATGCCCTTCATGTCAAGAGGTTTTTGACCCCTGCTTTATACTAAGAGAATTGATTTTTTGTATAATAAAGCCAAATAGCATTTTAGTGCTATTACTGTAATGTGTAAAGTGAACACCTCTGCAAACACTGTATCATGGTAGTTACAGACACACAGAGGCCCGTGGGATTTGGCGGGGCACTGCCGTCTCCCATTGGTGACCTCTATTCTCAATTACACAGAGATTACCCAGCAGCCCCTGCCACGACTTGTCAGCCTCTATAAATTTAGAGGCGGCACAATTACGCTCACTCCTGCCTGCTAACGCCATTAAACACTGCCTGCTCCTATACACACAGGAGGGAGTCGAGAGTTAATACAGACGTCGACGGGCGTGGAGAGACAGACAGAGAGAGAGAGAGAGATACAGATGGAGCTTTGCTCACACTGCTGCTCAAGAACAACCAATTTGTTCTCCTACATCTGACAATATCATCACTCTCCTGAAGTAAAACACTCCTGGGTTCATGTCCTATTGTTAGATAATTGATATATTACCATTAACGTGTCTATAACATTTCTCATATATATTTTCAAAAGGCAATCATAACTGACCTTTTCACCTTTTGCTTTGTCAATAAATGTTCCTGGTGTTATTGTGCACGATTTATCAGCGCATGTTATTCTGAAGAAAAAAAAAAAAAATGTTTGTTTTCATAATCTTTCATCAAAATTTAATAACTTTCTCCTCCCTGAAATGGCTTTTCTATTCTGCTGATGTAACCAAGGGAAATAAATAATATTAACCTAACCTGTTTTCACCCAAAACATCCAAAGAAATTGCGACGGATAAAATCGATGCCTGCTCCACATCATTTCTCATTGAATATTCAGAAATACTTATAATATGATATGTAGCATGTCTAACAATGTGTGTGTGTGTGTGTGTGTATACACATATCTTCGATATACGGTCCCTAATTTACAGTCCTCAGATATACAGACCCTGCATGTAAACTAAGAGTAATAGCTTTCTATGAGTGCAGTATAGTATAGAAACCAGCAAAAAGTCATAACCTTTAACTTTAAAGGGTTAGTTCACCCAAAAATTAAAATTCTGTTATTAATTACTCAAAATATTAAGATATTTTTGATAAAATCCGATGACTCAGTGAGGCCTGCATTGCCAGCATGATGATTAACACTTTCAGATGCCCAGAAAGCTACTAAAGCTTTCTGGGCATCTGAAAGTGTTAATCATCATGCTGGCAATGCAGGCCTCACTGAGTCAATGGAGGCCTCACTGAGCCATCGGATTGTATCAAAAATATCTTAATTTGTGTTCCATAGATGAACGGAGGTCTTACGGGTTTGGAACGACATGAGGGTGAGTAATTAATGATAGAATTTTTATTTTTGGGCGAACTAACCCTTTAAAGGGATAGTTCACCCAAAAATGAAGATTTGGTAATAGAGGTAATATGAGACTGAAAGGAAAGGGTGGAGTCAAAGATTACACCTACATTTTTAACAGTATTGGATGTTTTGATGTGAGAACCAACAATTTCACAGGTGAAATTGGTCGAAATATTGCTGGTAAGTGAGGGAGTTCCAATGAAAATAATCTCAGTTTTGTCCATGTTAAGTTCAGAAAATTTAATTAAGCCAATCTTTTATGTCTTTCACACAAGCAGAGATTTTGTCTGTTTGGGGAGGTAGAGCAGGTGTGCAGTATAATTGAATGTCATCAGCATAAAAGTGATAGTTAGTAAAATCTGACCGAGTGGTATTATGCAAATTATGAATAATAAAGGCCAGAGAACGGATCCCTGGGGAACACCTCGCTTCAGGGGGACAGTAGGTGATCGAAAATCCTTAAGTGAGAGCCATCAAGCCATCCTAGGTGTACATGACTTTCTTCTTTCAGACAAACACAATCAGAATTACATGTACGTTAAAAATATCCTAGCTCTTCCAAGCTTTATAATGGGAGTGAAGCCCAAAAAAGTGCATCCATTGATCATAAAACGTACTCCACGTGGCTCCGGGGGGTTAATAAAGGCCTTCTGAAAAAGAATCGATGTGTTTGTGGAAAACAAATATCCTTATTTTAAACTAAAATAAAGTACGATTTTAAAAGTAAAATAACAAGCTTCAGGCGCGACAGCCATACGCATTTGACTTACGTCTAAAAAGCGTCAACTTCCAAGACATAATATTCAATGACATGACGTACTACACGTTATAATGCTGCTGTGCCGGAAGCTCGTTATTTATACATTTTTAAATAAGGATATTTGTCTTAAACAAACGCATCGATTCGCTTCAGAAGGCCTTTATTAACCACCCGAAGCTCCGTGGAGTACGTTTTATGATCGATGGTTACACTTTTTTGGACTTCAAAATCTCATCCTCCAATCACTCCCATTATAAACCTTGGAGGACTATTTAATTAAATATATCTCTGAAAGAAGATAGTCATATAGACCTAAGATGGCTTGAGGGTGAGTAAAATAATGGAGTAATTTTCATTTTTGGTTGAACTATCCCTTTAAAGGATTAGTCCACTTTTAAATAAAATTTTCCTGATAATTTACTCACCCAAGATGTTCATGTCTTTCTTTCTTCAGTCGAAAAGAAATTAAGGTTTTTGATGAAAACATTCCAGGATTATTCTCCTTATAGTGGACTTCAATGGCCTCCAGACGGTTTAAGGTCAAAATTACAGTTTCAGTGCAGCTTCAAAGGGCTTTAAACGATACCAGACGAGGAATAAGGGTCTTATCTAGAGAAACGATCGGTCATTTTCGAAAGAAAAAAAAAAAATACTACTGTATATCGACTTACACGTGCTTCCGCTTTCCGCATTCTTCAAAAAGCTTACGGTGTATGTCCTGCGCCTTCCCTATTCTACTTACGGAAAAAAACTAAACTGGCACCGTGTTCATTCCATAAGTCGAATAGGGAAGCCGTAGGACATTCAGCGTAAGCTTTTTGAAGAGTATGGAAAGCGGAAGCACGTGCAAGACGATATTTTGTGTTTATAAAACATATACAGTTTTTTTCGAAAATGACCGATCTTTTCGCTAGATAAGACCCTTATTCCTCGTCTGGTATTGTTTAAAGCCTTTTGAAGCTGCACTGAAACTGTAATTTTGACCTTCAACCGTTTGGAGGCCATTGATGTCCACTATAAGGATAAAAATCCTGGAATGTTTTCATCAAAAACCTTTTCAGCTGAATAAAGAAAGCCATGAACATCTTAGATGACATGGGGGTGACTAAATTATCAGGAACATTTTATTTAGAAGTGAACTAATCCTTTAATGTGCATTTTAGCTAAGCTGGAATGTTGAATTGACCAGAACTATCCACTTTATGAGTCACATTAAGAAAGCCAAATGCATGTTGTTTCATGTTGACTATGTATAAAACACGATGACGCAGTGCAAACTGGCTCTACATACGCTTCTCTAAGATGCTAATCTCAGCATAGTGATGTAGTATGAGGTGTCATCCATGTCTTTTTTCATCACTGATTGCTCCATAAACATATCTGCAGTAAAATGCCATCTAATTAACCTCACAGCTGAGCGACTGGACCTCTTAAAGTCCTCATCTCAGTCCGACCGCTGAGTAAAAGCTGACAAAACAGCAGTCGAAGTGAAGTGAGTCAGCCTCGGCTTGAGCGTGCGGCAGAATACTAGAGGATCATTCATCTCTCCCTTCCTTTGGCTGTGCATCAGCGTTCATAATGAGAACGCCCAGGCTCTGATTTTACAAGGACTGAAGAGAATGAGTCAGGCTTTATGAAACAAAAACTGATAGTGAGTAGAAAGAACGAGGAGTTGTAAAATTTGTATACTACAGGGTAATGCCTCTCATTGAAGGAAATGTCAAGACATTTACAGGGCTCATTGCTAAGGAGTTTTCTGCTGTAGAGCAGATTTTTTACTTGCCCCGCCAACATTTTCACTGACCTACACCACGAAATGATACACTGCTGGTAAATAAAATGGATCATTATTACAATGTACTGTTTCATGTGTCATAAAATGTTCGTTTTACTTTGCACAAAATACTTTTTTAAAGTTTAAATGAAACTTTTTTAAATGGCAAATGAGAGTTGCATCAACTGGCTCAAAGTCCCTTATACTGGCCCATCGGACCATCTTTACGGTTGAGCCCAGATTTATCGCTCAATTATCTGGTCTAATTACACAAAACACCATAAACGCATTACTTGCACACAGCAGCATGGCAGTTTAAAGTATTAATTCAAACAAAAAAATTACAATTTTGTCACTTAAATTGGTCTAAAGCTGTATAACTTTATTAACTACAAAATGGATGTTGTAAGACAATTGATGGATAATCCCCCATTAAAATGAAAAGCTAAAAAAATGTCTTGATTTAATTTTCTCATTTGAATTAATGACAGTCACTCATTTTGAAAGATTGCTTTACAATAGTTCATTTGATTTACACTTAATTCTAAACATTTATTTCATTAATAATACTGGTTTTAATATATTTTCATAATTTTACAGAGTAGATACACTGTATCATTTTTTACAGAGCATATATTTTAAGGAGGAAAAACAACATACAGGTTTGGAACAACACAAAGTCGAGTAAATTTTTCTTCATATAATTTTTATTTTTGGAGACTACCCTTTAAATCTTCATTACTCTTCAATAGACTTTCATCTAAAATGCTTCCAAAAATTAATGACCCCATGATTTTTTTGTGCTCCTGTTAGAATTTAAGTCCAAATTTTACCTTAAGATTTAACACATTTATGAATCTTGTGCATGAGTTTTGCCCTTACTTTATTCTAAAATGGATTCAGTCTCTGAATGGTCTCTTTAAGAACTCTAATACGCTTTATTTCAAGACATTCCTTCATATTTTGGACACAATTACTCATGGATGACAGTAAAGTTATGGTCAAATTTACTGCTACTCTGCAAATTTTCAAAGAATGAAATCCAGTCATTTCAATAAGAATCCATGTGACTGGGAATCTTGTGTGTGGATGAAAGATTTCCCTAGGCAGATTTTGCAACGGGTTCAAGTTGGTCATGTGCTTTTGTGTGATGACCAACAAAAAGCTGCTTGTTTGAAAATGACTTCTGTGTGAACTGTGCTTCATACTGTATATCGCTATTGACTAACTATTGACAATGGACAATGGATTTATTTTTTGCCTGATCAATCTCTAATGTGACTGAACTGACTGATATTGCATGGTGGCAAAGACAGAGCTTTGTTTTCGAGCTATTAAACTGACCACAAAAATATTCTTCAAAAAGGTTTCAGATTTTGTCACAAGGCTTCTAGCGAACTCCAGGCTGACTTCACATTTCTCAGAAGTGTCGTTCCCCTATGGTCAGTCTCCCAAAGGGCTGAATCTGTGAACTTCAGAAAAGACTGTTGATGTCTGGAGAGTTTCTGCCATGTCAGCCTTCGCTCTGCAACTCTTACTGGCCCTTTGGTCACTTCTTTGACAACTGCCGTTCTGGCTCAGTTATTCAAATTTGATAGGATGGTCTGTTTTGGTAGTGTCTGGGTCACAGAGGTCTATAAATCCTAGAGAAAGTTATGGTAGCCATTAGCATTAACATGCTCACTTGCAGCTGTTTGGATGGCATTTGCCATTTTTACTAAATGGAACTACATAAATATTGTTGGCAAACAATTACAGTAACAGTAACTTTTTATATTTTGTTGAAAAATTAAAAACAAATGTACAAATACCAGCAATGAAAGCCTATTTCTTGTAATTGCGACTTTATATATACCAAATGTGATTTAAACCTCATAGCTGACTTCATTTTTTGTAATTCTGACTTTATATCTCCCAACTGTGACTGTAAATATCACAATTGCGACTTTATTTCTTGTACAGTAATTGTTGCTTCATATTTCCTGACTGTGACTTTAAAACTTATAACTGTGACTTTATTTCTAGTAATTGTGGACTTATATCTCTCATCTGTGACCTTAAACCTCACAACTGTGACATTCTTGTAATTGTGGCTTTATATCTCCTAAATATGACTTTAAACCTCATAACTGTAACTTTATTTTTTTTGTAATTGTGATGTTATATCTCCTAACTGTGACTGTAAAATCACAATTGCGAATTTATTTCTTGTAATTGTAGCTTTATATTTCCTGACTGTGACTTTAAACCTCATTAACTGTGACTTTATTTCTTGTAATTGAGTATTTATATCTCAGCTGTGACTTTAAATCTCAGAACTGCGACTTTCTTGTAATTGCGGCTTTATATCTCCAAAATATGACTTTAAACCTCATAAATGTAACTTAATTTCTTGTAATTGTGGCTCTATATCTCCCAAAAATGACTTTAAACCTCATAGCTATAACGTTGTCTTGTAATTGCAGCTTTATATTTCCTAACTAACTGTGACTGTAAATATCACAATTGCGACTTTATTTCTTGTAATTCTGAATTGATATCTCCCAACTGTGACTGTAAATATCACAATTGCGACTTTATTTCTTGTAATTCTGACTTTATATCTCCCAACTGTGACTGTAAATATCACAATTGCAACTTTATTTCTTGTACAGTAATTGTAGCTTCATATTTCCTGACTGTGACTTTAAAACTCATAACTATGACTTTATTTCTTGTAATTGTGGATTTCTCTCATCTGTGACCTTAAATCTCACAACTGTGACTTTCTTGTAATTGTGGCTTTATATCTCCTAAATATGACTTTAAACCTCATAGCTGTAACTTTATTTTTTTTGTAATTGTGATGTTATATCTCCCAATTGTGACTGTAAAATCACAATTGCGAATTTATTTCTTGTAATTGTAGCTTTATATTTCCTGACTGTGACTTTAAACCTCATTAACTGTGACTTTATTTCTTGTAATTGAGTATTTATATCTCTCAGCTGTGACTTTAAATCTCAGAACTGCGACTTTCTTGTAATTGCGGCTTTATATCTCCAAAATATGACTTTAAACCTCATAAATGTAACTTAATTTCTTGTAATTGTGGCTCTATCTCCCAAAAATGACTTTAAACCTCATAGCTATAACGTTGTCTTGTAATTGCAGCTTTATATTTCCTAACTAACTGTGACTGTAAATATCACAATTGCGACTTTATTTCTTGTAATTCTGAATTGATATCTCCTAACTGTGACTGTAAATATCACAATTGCGACTTTATTTCTTGTAATTCTGAATTGATATCTCCTAACTGTGACTGTAAATATCACAATTGCGACTTTATTTCTTGTACAGTAATTGTAGCTTCATATTTCCTGACTGTGACTTTAAAACTCATAACTATGACTTTATTTCTTGTAATTGTGGATTTCTCTCATCTGTGACCTTAAATCTCACAACTGTGACTTTCTTGTAATTGTGGCTTTATATCTCCTAAATATGACTTTAAACCTCATAAGCTGTAACTTTCATTTTTTTTGTAATTGTGATGTTATATCTCCCAATTGTGACTGTAAAATCACAATTGCGAATTTATTTCTTGTAATTGTAGCTTTATATTTCCTGACTGTGACTTTAAACCTCATTAACTGTGACTTTATTTCTTGTAATTGAGTATTTATATCTCTCAGCTGTGACTTTAAATCTCAGAACTGCGACTTTCTTGTAATTGCGGCTTTATATCTCCAAAATATGACTTTAAACCTCATAAATGTAACTTAATTTCTTGTAATTGTGGCTCTATCTCCCAAAAATGACTTTAAACCTCATAGCTATAACGTTGTCTTGTAATTGCAGCTTTATATTTCCTAACTAACTGTGACTGTAAATATCACAATTGCGACTTTATTTCTTGTAATTCTGAATTGATATCTCCTAACTGTGACTGTAAATATCACAATTGCGACTTTATTTCTTGTAATTCTGACTTTATATCTCCCAACTGTGACTGTAAATATCACAATTGCAACTTTATTTCTTGTACAGTAATTGTAGCTTCATATTTCCTGACTGTGACTTTAAAACTCATAACTATGACTTTATTTCTTGTAATTGTGACTTTATATCTCCTAAATATGACTTTAAACCTCATAACTGTAACTTTTTTTTTGTAACTGTGATGTTATATCTCCCAACTGTGACTGTAAAATCACAATTGCGAATTTATTTCTTGTAATTGTAGCTTTATATTTCCTGACTGTGACTTTAAACCTCATTAACTGTGACTTTATTTCTTGTAATTGAGTATTTATATCTCTCAGCTGTGACTTTAAATCTCAGAACTGCGACTTTCTTGTAATTGCGGCTTTATATCTCCAAAATATGACTTTAAACCTCATGAATGTAACTTTATTTCTTGTAATTGTGGCTCTATATCTCTCAAATATGACTTTAAACCTCATAGCTATAACGTTATGTCTTGTAATTGCGGCTTTATATCTCCAACTGTGACTGTAAATATCACAATTGCGACTTTATTTCTTGTAATTCTGAATTGATATCTCCCAACTGTGACTGTAAATATCACAATTGTGACTTTATTTCTTGTACAGTAATTGTAGCTTCATATTTCCTGACTGTGACTTTAAAACTCATAACTGTGACTTTATTTCTTGTAATTGTGGATTTATATCTTTCATCTGTGACCTTAAAACTCACAACTGTGACTTTCTTGTAATTGTGGCTTTATATCTCCTAAATATGACTTTAAACCTCATAACTGTAACTTTATTTTTTTGTAATCGTGATGTTATATCTCCCAACTGTGAATTTATTTCTTGTAATTGTAGCTTTATATTTCCTGACTGTGACTTTAAACCTCATTAACTGTGACTTTATTTCTTGTAATTGAGTATTTATATCTCTCAGCTGTGACTTTAAATCTCCGAACTGCGACTTTCTTGTAATTGTGGCTTTATATCTCCAAAATATGACTTTAAACCTCATAAATGTAACTTTATTTCTTGTAATTGTGGCTCTATATCTCCAAAAATTACTTTAAACCTCATAGCTATGACGTTGTCTTGTAATTGCAGCTTTATATTTCCTAACTGTGACTGTAAATATCAGAATTGCAACTTTATTTCTTGTACAGTAATTGTAGCTTCATATTTCCTGCCTGTGACTTTATTTCTTGTAATTGAGTATTTATATCTCTCAGCTGTGACTGCGACTTTCTTGTAATTGTGGCTCTATATCTCTCAAATATGACTTTAAACCTCATAGCTACACCGTTATGTCTTGTAATTGCGGCTTTATATCTTCCAACTGTGATTGTAAAAATCACAATTGCAACTTTATTTCTTGTAATTGTGGCCTATATCTTCCAAACTGAGACTTCAAATCTCGCATATGTGACTTTTTCTTGTAATTCTGGTTTTTAGCTCCCAAACTGTGACTTTAAATGCTCAAACTGTTACTTTATTTCTTGTAATTGTAGCTTCATATCTCTCTCTGTGATTTCTTATTTTACATTTTTACACTTCGCACTTCTTTTTTCTGTATCTCATTTTGTCTTAACCTTGTTTTAATCTGAGGCGGAAATGCGCTTGACTCATGGCTGTGAGAAAAAATCCCTTTAAACGTGATTAAATTTGAGATCAGAATAAAATAACTGATGAGCGTTGAATACTTTCTAAATTCTAAATATCTCTTTTTTTTAGTACCGCTCACTCTGTAATGGGCCAGAACGTGTATGTATGAGTTTGAGTGTGTTTGTGAGGCGTAATGTGATGCATAGCATCTTCCCCTGCACAGTTTTGCATCGTCAACAACACCCCATTATTCATAAGGCTATAGTTGACGTTCTCTGAGCCATGGGCCATTAAATACACTCTGCTCTCTCACACTCTCACACACAGACTCTCTCTCTCTATCTCTTGTGTCTCCTTCACTGTGGCTCAGTAATGGTGGCAGACATTAGCCTGCTGGCTTGTAGCGCTTTCCGGAAGGATCCCCCCGGGCTTCCGACAAAGAGGGCAGATTTTTAACAAGTCTGGCTCTTCCAGCAGCCTGCTGATGAGGACAACCATTTGCTAGCAGTACATCCCTTACTCCTATCACTGTCTCCCAACCTGACCGGCCGTGCTTAGCTGCAACTGCAGTCATGTAAGTTCACACTTTTTGACACCTATCTTCTTTCCCTCCCTCGTAATCTGTCATTCAGCCAGCAAATTTAAAATCTTAAAGAAATAATAATAAAAAAAAAATGTTGGTTTCCACTATATCCATTATAAGGAGGGTTTATCAAGTTTAGAAAGTTTTTTCCATCTCTACGAGGGCCCTTGGAATAAACTCACCAACTCATTTTATATATGTACAATATATGAAAGCTAAAAAGCACATAATTTAAATGTATTAATTTATTTATAAACATATATAGCTTTTTAGCTATCATGAAACCAAATTGATTAGAAAAGTGCGAAAGTGTCTCTCAACCACACACACCTTTTCTTTTTTTTCACACTAACTGCTTGACAGCAAAGTAAACGCTGATCACAGCATGACATAAATCCTGATGATGCAGTTTTGATGTGATGCATCCAACATATATAAATACATAACCATGAGAGCCTCAAAACACTTAGTCTTGTCATCGCAGCCGATGCTGACGCTCTCAAATAAGATATTACTACAGATGGCGTCACATATCCCATAATCAAACCACACAATGACACACCAACCAGCAGAACAACACTATATTACGCTGCAGAGAGTGTAAATCATCAGAGTAGTTTGACGAGCTCAGTCGAGCTAAATCCGGCGGTTCTCCGTCAGGTCTCCTGTCCACAGCTGTCAGATTTATTGACAGCTCTGTCAACTTTCCAAATTAATTCTGCTCGATAACACCTGACAGCGTTACGGGCCGATAAATGCAGATTTGTGTTGGATTATAGTGCCTATCAGGTGAGATTTGTTACTGGTGTCAGACAAACACCTCCATGTTAAAAGAGAGCAAAGGAGAGAGAGCTCACTGACTTCTACTTTTTAGTTTTCTATATTTTATAGAGCTTATGTAGCCCCACCCCTTTTCAGCGCTGTGCTCGTTGTGTTCTGTCTTCCAGTTTGTATTTTCACAGCTTGAAGGTAAGATCTTACAAATTTATGAATGAACCGCTCAATTAAAACTCTTCCCGGTCTAAAAATACAGCGCTACCGCAAAAACGAAAGTTCAAAGACAAAATTCTAAAGATGGCCATGCGCTTCTCTGGCGCGTAAGGTCTATACTTTTATATTTTATTGTTTTTACAGAATCATATTATTTGATTATTAATATTACTTGTTTAGTCAAATTGCAATTTAATTTATTTTATATAATTTATTATTTTATTTGATACTTTTCACATTATTTTCTTTTATTTTTATTAGTATTTTTTTTTATTTGCCATGTGCACTTAACTTTGCATGCCATTTGTACGTAAAAAATAAATTATAAACATTTTTATAAATATAGCTGTGAGCAGCAATTATTGGGGTTCAAGCGCTTTAAGGCCTTTAAGCACATGCGTAAAACCATATTATGTTTTATTTAGCAAGCCTGTAACATCTCAATAATAGACGGAAAAGACAATATACAGCCAATACAAGAAATTAACATAGGAAATATATGGTTTTTAAAACTTTTTAACAGTTATTGAGGTTGAGCCAAAAACCTAGGACTAGTTTGCTAGCTGGTTTTTGAAATGATCTCCAATATTTAATGAACAATTTGATGGACAGCGGCAGTCCTAGAGGCAAAGTTGATCAGAATGAGGAGTTCTACTATGTGGTCCAAATATCATGGGTGTGTGCGAAAAACCACACGAGAGACAATCCTTTACACACGTGAAAAACGCGAAGGCACCCCCTGGTGGCTGATTTCTTTCGAATTTCTCACAGGCCTCTAGGGCCATGAGTCAAACAGGCCCAGCAATTTTTGTTCCAAAGTCTGATAGCTGCTCAAATTTCATTGGCCAATGGCAGACATGTTATTTCAGATACGTCAATGTCCTTCATAGACAATCATGGCACCTTGAACAAAGACAATTTTCAAGTCGATCGGACTAACGGTGAAGTAGTTAGAGCCATTTTCATGTTTTTTTTCCTGTTATAGCGCCACCAAGTGGCCAGTCACCACATCCTTTTTCACATGACCACAGAATGAGCTCTTACATTTATTTATCGATTATATATATATATATATATATATATATATATATATATATATATATATATCGAGTTATAGCCATTTTAATAAAAGTGGATCTGCCTACTTTGAACATTTTAGCGATCTTTAGGGACCGTGAATCGAAATTTCAACTTTTTTTTTTTTTTTTTTTTGGATAATTATTGACAATCAGACTCAGGAGAATCTCAGTGCACTAGTTTCATTCTGACCGGGCCAAAAACCTAGGACTAGTTCGCAAAAGTAAAAACTTTCACTAAAACCATGTTGAGAGCATGTCCGTCTTGAGAGGATTCCAAGTATTCCAAGGATATAAGACACTTGAGCCCATGGCTAACGGTTCAGGAGTTATGAGCGATTTTGTACTTTTCACCTCTGTAGTGCCCCCGTCAGGCCGATCAGGGTGAGCCTTGCTGATGTTGCAGATGGTGCGAGTACTACCAGCCCTCAAAGTTTCAGGTCTCTGTGACTTACGGTTTGGTCTGCCCTATCACTGTTAGGGAAGAATTCTGATCCTTGGAAATTTTAACAATTACAATAGCGTTTCAGAGCTATGCGCTTGAACCCCTAAAAAAAGAATGCAACAGAAGCTTTTTCTCTGGTGGTCTCAGAATTTCAGACTGTATTTTTACACCAATTCAAGATTAAAATGCATTGGCAATCTAAATAAATATGTTCTGTCATGCCAATACACACAACTGAATCGAAAGAGACAAATAGCAATTCTAAAAAAAAACATTTGCATTGCTTCCTTGTCTTCTCTACAGAAAGTTTCCTGTGACATTTCAATTCTTTATATATTGCTGTGCGGTTGGGAAAGACTTAGATATGATTTTAATGTCAGGTGCTACAAATCATCAGAAATGTTTATTGCTGGACAGCTTACGTGTAATACCTTGACATTTCTGAGGGATATAGACATCTATCATATAACGGATGGAAAAAGTTCATTCTGAATGTGGCATTTGGCCCTTTTTATCAATCATATGCCTATTACACAAACTGCACATATTCTTCTAAAAATGCAACTTACCTCTTCTCTAACTGTCTAAGTTGAAGCATTAAGGTTGTATTTGTCAATGGGGCCAACTCAGCCTCAAAAAAAACTTCAGCAAACAATTTTCCATGAACATTTTTGGAAACGGAATAAATGATAGGCACACCTGAATCTTTCAAGCCGAGGATGCGCATGTCACAAATACATCTAAAATATGTCGCATATCTCAGCTTACTATAAATGACTTCACACTTTGGGTTTTACATTTCAGTCGTTAGGGAATTTGCAGTAAAGGGTTGAGTACAACCAAGAAATACCGCAACAGATAGCGTGTAGGATTTACCTACTGTCAGCAGATACAGCCTGCTGGGAAAGTTGATTGAATTACAGTACAAATAAGTGATGTGCTAATAAATACATTGTGTTGTTCGAAAGAGTATTGATTTATCCAATGTTTTTGCTCTTTTGGTTTGATTCTTTGTCTTTGCTTACACAGTGATGTAGAGACTCTGGAAAAAAAAAATTGTAGAACTTGCTAAGGCAAGCAACACTATCACTCAAATTGAAGGTTAGGGGTTTGTTTAAAGTTCAAAGTATTAAACTTTGATGCATAAATCATCCTGCACTGTTCAAGCAACATGAATGTTAAAGGGATATAGTTCACCCAAAAATAAAAATGACAGGTTTGGAACAACATGAAGGTGAGTAAAAGATGACAAAATGTATCCCTTTAACACTCCAGCAGCACACTAAAACCCTTCTTTACGAGAACTGTCACTAAAATGCTGAAGCATCTACTATCATCAGCTGATGGACTATTCATAGATTAATCAACCATCCTGACCCCACCCTAACAGCAATGCACTGAAAATCACTCAGCAATGCTTTGGCAGCCCACCCTTAACACCATAGCATACATTTAAATGTTAATAAATTGCATTGTCGAATCCCAAGATACATTTAATACATTGCAATATTTCTTGGAACATTTTGTAATTATGCCTTCAGAAAGGTAACAGGTTTGATGGTAACAGGGTGGACAATTTTACAATTTAATTTGTTATTACAAGCCTTGTGCTCAGGGTTGTGAAACTATAAAGTACTTTTGGGAAAGACAATGTTCACTTTTAAATTATCAGCTGTTTACTATATAAAATTATGGAAAGGTTGATGGTAACAGGGTGGACAGTTTTATAACTTGTTTCGACATTACAAGCCTTGTGCTCAACGTTGTGAAACTATAAAATACTTTTTGGAAAGAGACTTAAATGCAGATATTTTGATGTTCACGTTTCATTATTAGTCGTTTACTACACAAAATTATGGAAACAGTTTTGACGGAAACAGGGTGGACAGTTTTACAGTTTAATTTGACATTACAAGTTTTGTTCTGAAGTGTGAAAAAATAAAGTATGTTTTTTGGAATCATAGTATATGTTTAAATGTTTATAAAGCCCTTAGGAAGTTATCAGGTTTGATGGTAACAGGGTGGACAGTTTTACAATTTAATTTGTTATTAAATGCCTTGTGCTCAGGGTTGTGAAACTATAAAGTATTTTTGAGAAAGACAATGCTCACTTTTAAGTTATCAGTTGTTTACTATGCAAAATTATGGAAACAAGGTTGATGGTAACAGGGTGGACAGTTTTATAATTTGTTTCGACATTACAAGCCTTGTGCTCAAGGTTGTGAAACTAAAAAGTACTTTTTGGAAAGAGACTTCAATGCAGATATTTTGATGTTCATGTTTAAATTATCAGTTGTTTACTACACAAAATTATGGAAACAGGGTGGACAGTTTTACAGTATAATTTGACATTACAAGTTTTTTTTTTGAATCATAGGATGTGTTTAAATGTATATATTGCTTTCAAAAGGTTAGGTTGATGGTAATAGGGTGGACAGTTTTGATTTGTTATTACAAGCCTTGTGCTCAGGGTTGTGAAACTATAAAGTACTTTTGGGAAAGACAATGTTCACTTTTAAATGATCTGGGGTCTCATTTATAAAACTGTGCGTAGGATCCCTACTAAAATTGTACGTACGCGCAAAAGCTAGATTCTGCGTACGCACAAAAAAAAAATCAGATTTATAAAACCATGCGTACGCCAGAACCTGCACACAAATCCCTTTATAAATCCCACTCAGCGGAAAATTGTGCGTAAGTGCATCTCCACCCTGTCTCCTCCCCGAAATCACCATATATGGAGCTTACGACGCCTAGTTTTACTATGCATAACCTCATCTGCATATCATTTCCATACATATTCCCATCCACGTGACACCACGGTTAACACTGTCAAAGGTACAAGACATTGGAAAATATTAGATATGGACTATAAATGCAATTTGTGCCACACATTATATTGATAAAGATCATCCAATATCCTCTTTATGTTTTAGAATAAATATATCAAAATATCCATAAAAACAAAATTGTATAAAATACTTCAGATAAAGGTTTTAGAATAGAGTTGATTCATTCATTTCCACTGGCCAGATAGTATTTTAATAGTTTTAAACAATTCAAATCAAATTTATGCAGTTTTGCTGATAAGGTGAACATATCTTTTAGGAATTTTATAGGCTGTTTTTAGTGGAAACAGATCGGACTACTTATTTATTGCAGTGTAAATACAATTGTCCGAAACGGCGCGTCACTGACAAAGTATTTTAAAAAGAAAACATGCAAATCTTACCGTTTTCCTCAAATTATATCCTTCAAATGGTAATTGTTTGAAGATCCTTCACACGACATCAACACCTCCTGCAGCTGTGGTTGTCGAGTAAGATATTATTGGACCTATTCAAACTGATCTTTGCCTACTCATCACTGATCGTCATTCTCGAAAAAATATTTTGTCATAACATCTGCAGTTTAGTTTAAAGAGGAATTATTGTGCTCCCAGCGCTCCTCGCTGTCATTAAAACAGCGTGTCACTGGAAAAGTGATCGAAAGTAGCACATCTACCAGGGCTGAAACGATTAGTCGACATTATCGACAACGTCGACAATAAAAAATTGTCGACAAATATTTTGTTGTCGAATAGTCTCTTGATCTCATACAACCTATTTGAAAGGCCTGCAATACCGCGGTGTAACCAGTGGGGCGCTGTAGCGCAACACTGTAATGCAGCCCTCCTGGATCCAATCCAATAAAAGAAGTCAGCGCTTTGGACAGCATAGTGCAAACGAAGTCGAACCCGTGAAATGTGGGAGATTAAAATAGCATAAACATAACAAACATAACGTTTAGTATAACTACAGAATACTGTCATGCAGGGCCACCAACTCTCATTCAAACTCACTGTTCTCACGCCACACGTTCATTTTCTCACACAGTGAAAGATGCATCGCAGAGCAAAGAGGACACAGACAACGCACCGACAGATCAGGTTACTTTTGATATAAAACTGTCTAAGCTTTTAAATTCAGTCAATATTACTACGGGATTCAAACAATACTTGTGGTGGTAACGCTGTTTAACGTTGTGTGGCAGATCGCTGTAACACCTCGGTTCAAGCAGCATGTGAACCTATTCCTCTCTATTACAGCACGAAATAAACATGAATGAACATCAAAAAGTACTTACTGAACTTACTGAAATGAATCCATCTCTATTGTAATCACTTAATCGGAGTTTTAACCGCAGAAAGAAGTCAATAAAACTTGCAAACAAATATATCACACAAAATGTAACATTTACCTCAGGAAAGCCATTCAATGACCATAAACTTGATATGTATATATATATATATATATATATATATATATATATATATATATATAAAATATAATATGATATATAATATGAGTGTGTATGTATGTTGTTGTTTCATTTTTCAAAAAAAACCCACATAATTACATTATATTTTTTAACCTGAAGGATATTGGTCTATTCAGTTGGCTTGAAAATTATTAAAAATACACTTTTAAAAGCTGAAGTGATTTCTAGATTTACTAGTTAAAGTACAGTATAACTCAATATTTTAACTAATTGCTAAAGTAGAATAATCGAGCAAAGCTTACTGATTAATCAGTGCAATAATCGATGATTAGTCGATTAATCGTTCTAATAATCGATAGATTAATCGATTATCAAAATAATCGTTTGTTGCAGCCCTAACATCTACTATGTCAATTCATATCACTTTTGTCTCCAGAATATGCGTACGCACGGCTCAAAGTTTGCTTAAAGGTGCGCACATTCTCCCGTCAAGTTTGTTTTTATAGATCACAACCTTTGCGTGGGAACTGGCATACGCACGTTTCCAGCCCTGTTTTGTGCGTATGCACGCTTTATAAATGAGACCCCAGTTGTTTACTATACAAAATTATAGAAACAAGGTTGATGGTAACAGGGTGGACAGTTTTATAATTTGTTTCGACATTAGAAGCCTTGTGCTCAAAGTTGTGAAACCATAAAGTACTTTTTAGAAAGAGACTATAATGCTGATATTGTAATGTTCACTTTTAAAGGGTTAGTTCATCCAAAATGAAAATTCAGTCATTAATTACTCACCCTCATGTCGTTCCACACCCGTAAGACCTTTGTTCATCTTCGGAACACAAATTAAGATAGTTTTGATAAAATCTGATGGCTCAGTGATTTAAATTTGTTTTTAGTAGCTTTTTGGGCATTGAAAAAGGAAATGATCTTGCTGGCAATGCATGCCTTACTGAGCCATCAGATTTTATCAAAAATATCTTAATTTGTGCTCTGAAGATGAATGAAGGTCTTCTGGGTGTGGAACGACATGAGGGTGAGTAATTAATGACTGAATTTTCATTTTTGGGTGAAGTAACTCTTTAAATGATCAGTTATTTACTATAAAAGTATGGTAACAGGGTTGACATGTAAGATTGTGCCACACTAAGAATCACAAAAAAACAAGATGAAGTGATAAAAGTAGAAGACTTTAATTGCTTAAAAAATTAACTTCCTGAGAAAAGATAATGTCATTATGACAAAGGCATAATGGCATAATTGTTTGAAGCAAAATTAACATATTTGCGAATAATCTAAAGAGAAGGCCAAACAATGCATATTTGATTAAAAAAAGAAAAAATAGATAAAAGTAAAATAGAATGTTTAGAAAAATGTCTACGTAAAAAAAAAAAAAAAATGGAATCTTATAAATTCATTATTTTGTACAGATGAGAATCACTCACAATTGTCAAAATCTGCTCTCTTTTAAAACCTTGCTGTGTTGTCACAAGTAAAACAGCGAGCACAAAGGAAAAGCGTTATGTTTCAGATGGCTCTTTGAGGGCACGTCTGATGCCAGAATCTTCCTCACCGCACTGAAGAAGAGTACGATGGGAGACTTGCTGCCAATCTCATCATATTACCAGCTCTCAAAACTGCCCGAGTCAGCAGTACCGCAGAGAAAAAGAGAGAAAATGATTAGGACAATATTGTGAATGTGACATTTCTGACGGTCGGAGACGGCGGAGGCTGGATGAGCTGTGATTGGCCGTCCTCTCACTGTAATTAGTGATTTGAAGTTGGAGAAGAGGTTTAAAGTAAGTATTGACATCTCCCTTGCCCTTTCCCTCTCTCTCTCTCTCTCTCTCTCTCTGGTTGTAGAAAGTACGAAGCAAAGCTCACAGGCATTGACGCAACTGCAGCAAAATGATCATAAAGAGGAAATTAGCTGCAGGAGACTTCAGCAACACACACACACAGCTACATTACAGCTACTTACAAAGTACTTCTGCAGTGGCAATACACTTATAGTGTGAAACTATTCCAGAAACTATTCAACTAATATATTTGTTTTCACAAACATAGGTCTGGACCGAACTGAATTAGAAAGAGAGCAAAACAAACACCAATCTCTTTCCATTTCTAGCTGCCGTTTGGGCTATTACACCCTTGCAGCACCTCATGATGTCATCTTATTTATGGATGTCATTAGGGGAAGGGGAGGGAAAAGGTTGCTATTTAAAAAAAGATTAAGAGCAGGGACAGAGATGAATGTTTGCGGCTCTTTTTACGCACTGCAGGTTCTCGCTGTATCATTTACACACACACACACACACACACACACACGGTCCATCCAGTAGAGGGGACTCGGGACAGCCGGACCGCTGTGCCCGCAGGCGAACTTCTCATCCTCTTTAAAAATTAATTATTGATGTCACAGGGCGAGGAAACAGGAAAAGGGCAACCCGAGTACAGCCTCTGCAGTTCACGAATACAGGCCTGTTCAGGAAGAGCTGTGTCATGTGAACTGCATTCAGGGAAAATCAGGTGGATCGTTCTGTGGTTTGTAAAAGTGTTTGTGAATGGACGACGGAAGAAAGAGCTAATGAGTTTGAAGAGCCTGACAAACACCATCCAATGTGAAATGGAGCCTAATGCTCGAGAGTTCAGAATGAAGCCATTAGGCATTGTTGACCCCTGCTCCTCTGTCAATAAACGAATGACTCGCTGCCAACAGCCCAGCAATAACATTAGCATTCTCTCCTGCAAACGCCATTAGCTTTGAGAATGATTCCAAAGAATGGCAAATACATATAAATAAAAAGGAATGTGATGAACACAGAAATTTCCTAAAATCTTCATGATGGATCAACAGCTGCATGCATTCATTCAATCAACAAAATGATCACGACACATAATTTAATGAAATGTCAATGTATTTTGGCTATTTAATTTAAATGTGTGCTATTTATGCAATCATTGTATATAAATATATATTTTTTAAATATATAATAAAATAATAAATATAAATATTTCTAAAAAGTATATGAATAATATAATATAATATATAATAAAAATTATTTATAATGTAACTTTCCTGAATCAAGAATGTGTTGATGTTCACCAAGAAAAATTAATTGCATCAAAAAACCCTAAATAAGTTATTACTCAAAACATTATTTATTTTTTTTTTTAAAAAAGGTTATGCAAGTAAGATTTAATATACATTTTCCAAAAACACACCTTGATATACCTAAATTTTGTTTCTTAATTTTATTTGATCTTGTTTTAGAGTTTTTTTATATTTTTACTAGGGCTGTCAAAATAACGCGTTAATTTCGATTAATTTCGATTAATCTGAGAAAAAATAACGCGTTAAAAAAAATAACGCAGATTAATCCATTCCGTATTGACCTTTGAACCTGGAGCCGTTCTAGCCACCATTTGACTGTAAAATGAAGGAGTGCGCGAGAGCTCTCTCTGTCTTCAAAGTAAGCACCGTTTTTGCACTCTCTCTACCTCACACATAATAATCTAAATCAACTGACACAATGCTAAAAGTTTCGTTAGACCGAATCCATGTTTCACGAGGCGCATTCGGAGAATGTTTTTCCTGAATAACCGTTGGGTGTGAATAGTGCTCAAAAGAACGTCTCCTGACAGGCGCCCTGCAGCTGACATAAACCACACTTTCAGTAAACAAAAAGAAAATCCTATCCAGTGGTGAAGTGTTTTCTGTGTTGACAAATCTTTTGCGATGTCCTAATAACAGTCGTGATTCGTACGCAACGCGTCAACGTCTGCTAATGTTCAATTCGGGACCTAATGACTCATTTGAACAGATTCATTTTAATGAATCATGACAACACCAGATCTGTCCACACGGTCTATAATGAATCATTTACTCGAACAACTCTGAAATGAGAACATAAGTGTGCTTACCCCATTTAGCAAGAGTGGTTAGTAAAATTAGCCTTAATAATCTACAATATTTTCAGGTTATTTAAATGACAATGTGTAGTAAATTTGGCCTACCTATAAAGTCAGTTAGTTTAGACTGGAGTGTGGTGAAACCAGAACAAAGCAAGTTGTTGTTAGCTAGGTGCATTCAATTGTATATGGTAGAAAATTATATTATTAGTTAATATAACTTCTAAATGCTACTTTTTAATACTTTTCAGGTTTAGCAAAAAAGCATTTTCTCTTACAAAGCTATAAAATCACTTTTTTTTTTTTTTTTTGCAAAGAGGGCAAGAAAGAATTACAGTGAGAGTGACTTTTTACTGTTTGTGTTAATGACTATGTGTGGATCACCACTGAAGACCATTTTTGACCCAGGAAAAACCCTGCCATGATTCATTTGAATTGAAATATTTAATACTTTCACAGCAAAAATTATGCATGCGATTAATTTAGATTAATTAATCACAGAGTATGTAATTAATTAGATTAAAATTTTTAATCGATTGACAGCCCTAATTTTGACTTAAAAATGCTCAAATGTGTGATTCAGTTTTATATATGAGTGAATACACATTTCATAATATATTTTTTTAATAAACATTTTTTGTCTTACATCAAAAAATAAACCCTACATAAGTTATCACTCAGAATATGATTTTTTAATAGATCATTTATGTAAATAAAATTTAATAAAAGTTAATAAAGTTAATTTATCTTATTTTAGAGATTTTTAAAAAGATCTTTACTGAAAAGCAGACATAATTACCGGTACAGAATAGGACGTTTGCAATTCTTGATAAAAAAATGCATTTTTGATAAGTGTTTTCTGGCCTTGTGCTATTGGAATGCCTGTTTGGTTACTGTATGTGGTAGAAGCAGTCGCTTTGTTCTGACTCAAAGGATTTTTACATCTGACATTTTGAATTTCTTACTTTGGATGTGTGAACTCGTCCACCAGCGTGACCTTCTCCACCAGGTCTCCTCCGATGTTGCGTACCAGGTCGTAGAAGTCGTTTTCTGTGTAACCTTCGGCCGGCAGCCAAAAGGAGATGTCATTGAAGAGCGGAGGGTACTTACTGAGAGGCTGGGGAGAAAAAGAGGAGAAGAAATCTATATGTTTTGGGACATGTGGAGCAGCACAAGGATAAAAAAAAGGATATAAAGTATTAAAAGCTGCTTTTGTAAAATGTCAGCAAAAGCAAAACATGTTAAAATACACCACTGCTAAATAGATATATATTTAAAATTCACAATAAACAACTGCCATGAAATTTAGTTTATTAATCTGAATCACATTTTTGTTTAATTTTACTTTATAATTAAAATAGTGACATTGGTTTAAAACTTTTGATGGAGCTATGGTGGAGGGAGAGATGATTTTGTTATATTCCTCAGACAAAGCTATTGCCAATAGAAATTCATGTGAAAATAATAATAATAATAATAATAATAATAAACTTAATTTTTAGTTTCCTTTCCAAGAAGAAGCCACTCTTCAGCTTTATAGTCATTTCCAATTACTAAAAATTAGGGGTGTAAGAATATATCATGTCACAATATATCACAATATAAAAATGCAACAATATTTATTGTGGAAGTGTTTATAAGTGGAATATGTACTGTGTATAGTTCACCCAAAATAAAAATTACTGTTTGAGAAAAATATTCAAGTTTACAGAGTTTTAGTGTCAGTATGACATTAAACTACTATATATAATGTTGAATATAATGTGTAATAATACAATGGGGGAATATTTGTGGGCCCCGATAACGCCAAATGTCTTATGGTTACCAGTAAAAAGTGGCCTACATTATTTTAAATATATCTTGCCAGTGACAAGCATATTTGTCTAAAACTTTTCTGTACATTCAGCTTCAGAATTATGAATATTTTTATTCTGGTGTGAACATTGTCCTGTGCATTGGGTTACCAACACCAAGTCCAAGCTTATTCATTTCCACCCTCAATTTAATACCAAATTTAGCATTTTAATCAACAGTAGATTTTATTGTTAACCTTTTACTATATGTTTGGGAATATCGCAATAATATTGTATTGTGAGTTCGGTATCATGATGTGTACAGAATTGTAACATGAGGGTATCGTTACACCCCTACTAAAAGTACAATGCACGCAAGTATAAATTGAAGAAAAAGGAGATTTTTAACAAAACATCACCATTTTCTAAGTTACCTAGCACACAGGAGGATGTTGGTGTGAGCGAGACATCTCTTCAGTCTGAGGTTAAATCTACAGTCGTACCCTGAGGCCAGTCATACCTACAAGGGCTAGTATGCTTACAACAGATGGCCTCTGAGCCCTCCTGGCTCTCAGAAAGTTTCCTTATACTTATAAAGCACCGGCAGTGGTCTTCCATAAGAGAAGTGAAAACAGATAAGCTGAACGAAATGAAAGCTGTAAGGAGGGGGTGGTGAATGATGACAAACTACCTTGAACCAACCACCTTGCTAGAGGTAAATGTGCGTTTACATCATTATTATTCAGACGTTCTGCTCCTCTAATTTGATTGGCAGAGTGGCGTTCCAAGAATGATAAAGCAAAAAAGTAGAAGGCCACGTACACAATTTCCCAGATGGCACGTTTTGACTTCATGGATAAGCTAAAACATGTCAGCTGTGTGGACAATAGAGGTGGGTTGACAATATCAATTTCTCAATTTTAATTGATCTTCAGTTTGATAAACTGCCAAATCCCAAGATCAATGGTTTTCAGATGGTGCGTGAACAAATCTTTTTGTAGCAAGCCTCACATCTAATCGGAATAGGCTTTGTAATTTGTTACTTTTGATATGAAACAAAGTCTCAGCTTTCATATTCTGTCAATTTTATAATGAAAGAAAAAATAATAAATGTCATTTTGATGCTCTTTAATGTGGCATGGCAGATCGCTGTAGTGCCTCAGTTCAAGCGGCACGTGAAACCGATCATCTCTTTCTCTGTACTACTAGTTATAGCATGAAATAAACATGAATGAACATCAGAAGGAATGTTGAACGATACAGTACAACTTACTGAAATGATTCATGTCTCATGTAATCGTGTTTTAACCATGGAAATATGTCAATAAAACAATTGTTAACAATGTCACGTAAGGTTACATTTACCTCAGGAAAGTCATTTAAAGGGGACCTATTATACCTCTTTTCATAAGTCTCTGGTTTCCCCAGAATGTGTCTGTGAAGTTTCAGCTCAAAGTACCTCACATATAATTTATTATAGCTTGTCAAATTTGCCCCTATTTGGGTGTGAACAAAAACATGCCGTTTTTGTGCGTTTTTGTGTGAGCTGCTGCTCCCCGCCCCCTTTCCAGAAGAGGGCGGAGCTTTAACAGCTCAACAACAACAAAGCTGGAGAATCTCACGCAGCCAAAATGAGGATTGTCAGTAACGGTTCAGCCTTACATTGTTCAAACCGGAGTCGACACTGATGGAGAGACTCGGGAAGAAGTTACAACTTTTAGAATGAAACTGGACGTTTCTGAATGGTTAGTGGATAAATTTATGTAGTTGCTGTGGAGTTGATTCAACTCGTCGACTAGCATGTGCCGTCATGTTAATCTTTTGTGCAAATCCAGCGTTGAATTGACCCTCGTTTGTGAAGTAGTCTGGCGTAACTTGATTTACGCAAATATATAACACATTACAGACTTTTTCGGCACATTTTCTTCATAAATGAAATTCAACCACAGTGTCCTCAGTGGCTCAGATGTAGAGAGTCTAGGGAGACTCTTATGTTCGTTGGTACACCCAGTAACAGAAAATGTATAATGTTTGTTTGACTCAGACATTTTATATCTCCAGGTGCTACAGCAAGTAAACAGAAATGGCAGACTTAAAACAAACAATTAAACAAACAAACAAAACGGTGCATCATTAATTGTTGGTTAATGATGCTATTTAGAATAGCATAGCAGAATGAATGACAAGATAGCCAGACCAACCAAACCTGCTTTAACCACTTAAGACCAGCAAGCTGACTTAGGCTGGGGAAAAAAAAAAAAAAAAAAATTGCCTTCAAGTGGCTTTTTTTCTTTCTTAACCAATCAACCAACCAACAGTGAAAGCTATGACTATATTATGCCCAATGCCCTTGGTCATATCCTAATGTGCTTGATGTGAATGAAACTGCAATATAGAGATCATGTAAGCATGCCGTTAGTGTTTGTGAGGCTACTAAAGTGTGGACAGTATGCTTGCCTCACAAAAACCTGTATTGCGCTTCTTTTTTTTTTTTTTTTTTTTGGCTAAGAGTGTGTGTGGAGGCCGTATGTGTGTCATACAGCATGTCTTATTGTGTGCAGTGATTTATAGTGTGCGGTTGTGTGTATGTTGTGCATGTTGCTCTCATAGGACACAGCAAAACACACAAGGGCGGAGGAGGGCGCTGACCCCACGGTCATACCTCATTACCAGCGGAGAGGGAGACAGACAGAGAGACAGTCATATATAAACCCAGCAGAGCATCAGGCACACTGACAAGCAAATCTCTCTCTCTCTCTCATTCTCTGAGTAATGGACAGTGGGCAGAGAGGGAGATGGGCTGAGAAATGACCTACAGCCAGAGAGCACAGGTAATCAGTCACACACACATTCAGGACGAGCACCAACCTGCCTCATGCTACACACGCCTCTATAGGGGGACGTACAGTGCCAGGCCTAGTTCACCCAAAAATGAAAATTCTGTCATTTATTACTAACCCTCATGCTGTTCCACACCCGTAAGACCTTCGTTAATCTTTCGGAACACAAATTAAGGTATTTTTGTTGAAATCCGATGACTCTGTGAGGCCTTCATAGGGAGCAATGACATTTCCTCTCTCAAGATCCATTAATGTACTAAAAACAGTTCATGTGTGTACAGTGGTTCAATATTAATATTATAAAGCGACGAGAATATTTTTGGTGCACCAAAAAAAAACCAAAATAACGACTTATTTAGTGATGGCCGATTTCAAAACACTGCTTCAGGAAGCTTCGTTGCATAATGAATCAGCGTATCGAATCATGATTTGGATCGCGTGTCAAACCGCCAAAATGCTGAAATCACGTGACTTTGGCGCTTCGAACCGCTGATTCTACACGCTGATTCATTATGCTCTGAAGCTTCCTGAAGCAGTGTTTTGAAATCGGCCATCACTAAATAAGTTGTTATTTTGTTTTTTTGGCGCACCAAAAATATTCTCGTCGCTTTATAATATTAATATTGAACCACTGTACTCACATGAACTGATTTAAATATGTTTTTAGTACCTTTATGGATCTTGAGAGAGGAAATGTCTTTGCTCCCTATGAAGGCCTCACTGAGTCATCGGATTTCAACTAAAATATCTCAATTTGCGTTTCAAAGATTAACAAGGGTCTTATGGATGTGGAATGGCATGAGGGTGAGTAATAAATGACAGAATTTTCATTTTTGGGTGAACTAACCCTTTAATGGAAGAGGTCCCCTTACAATATATGCCATATATGACATATAGAAGGTCACAATTGAAAAGAAGAGCATTCATGCCATTGATGTGCTATAGCAATACAGGAAATGTATCAGAAACAGAAACAAAGAAAAGCATTAAATGTTAAAGGGGACATATAATGAAAACCTTACTTTTTCCGTGTTTAAGTGCTATAATCGGGTCCCCGGTGCATCTACCAACCCAGAAAACGAGAAAAAGGACAACCCAGTAATTTTAATTTGGTAAGCCTTCTCTACAAGCATGTGAAAAAAACAAGCCGCTCAGATTTCGCTCCCCTTGTGACGTAGGAATGGGAACTTATTACAATATTACCACCCCTTAATCTGTAGGTTTCCACCTAAATTGCCACCATTTTGTTTTTGCAATGGTGTACCAGTGATCCTGGAGTGCAGCTATCCTGCACAATTTAGCTGCAACCCTGATCAAACACAGGAAGGTGAGTTAGGTCGGAGAAAAACTCAAGCAGGACAGCAACACTCAAGAGCGACCATCCCTGAGCTTGTGATATGTCTCAGCTATGTAAACATGATCACTGATCTGTTAACAGCTATAATAGTAAACATATGATTCTCCATAAACTCTTGCCATCTGAGCCACTAAGAGATGCAATGGTGCAATTTTATTTATGAAGGGAATGTGTCCAAATAAATTCATATACCAGTATGTGCAAGTCATTTTACACCAGACTGCTTTGCACATGAGGGTCAGTAAACAGGACTTGCACAGAATTTGATTCTCAAAAATGGATTGATACCAACTGTTCATGATCCAATTTCATATATATTTCATGATGTTTGCTTTCTAAATGTTTCATTAGCACATTGCTAATGTACTGTTAAATGTGGCTAAAGTTATCATTGTTTCTTACTGTATTCATGGAGACCAATGCAATGTCGTTATTTTCATTTTTAACCCGAAAACGCTCGCAGTCTGTATAATTCATAAAGCATCTTCATTCTTATTGAGTCTCTCCAACAGCGTGTAGCTTTAGCCACGTTAGCTGTGCAGCACGTTATCAAACTCATTCAGAATCGAATGTTAGTAAACATCCACAAAATACATGCCATACCTACGTGATCTGATATGCTGCATCACGAACAGTTTGTAATGACCCATTTTGAGAGTTTGCTCCCATATTTGCTGTGTGAGCTTCTCCAGTATTGTTTATGCCTTAGTGTATTAGAATCGCAAGAATAAGTGTTATAAAATATCCACGGGGTATTTTGAGCTGAAACTTCACAGACACATTCTGGGTACACCTGGAACTTATATGACATCTTGCAAAAAGGGGCATAATAGGTCACCTTTAAAATATTTTCTCTTGTCCCAGTTTAATGTGCAGAGACAAATAGAAGTAAAAACCATCAAAGATTGATTCTCTTAGATCACTATTAGAACACTGCTGTTTGTTTAAGTGGCCCAGCAACACTGGCTTAACCAATTATTGTTACCGGTGTGATCGTGCCTTATGGTTGCTAGGTGAGATCCATATTCGTGAGAAATGCTGTAAATCTTACCTGGAAGGTGACAGGCTGATAGATGTCAGACAGGCGGAACTGTTTTAGGAAGCGTTCATCCTCGCTCCAGAAAAGTCGGATATCTGGGATGTCGAACAGAACCATGGCCAACCTCTCCAGCCCAAGACCAAAAGCCCAACCCATCTTATTACCAGCACCGGCTGCAGAAAATAACAACAACTGGATGAGAAACGTACTCCATTTTAGTATTTGCTTTTTTGAGTGTGACATTCTGTCATGAAAAGACAAATGTTTCAACAAGGATGACTGCAACTAGTCAAAACACATCTACACTAAACCAAAACCTTGACGTTCTTCTGTTGTGTTGCAGCATGAGCTTTCAGCATATAAATATAAAATCCTTTAAGTCAACATGAAATCAGAACCTCAAATACCAAGGAATGTTTCTGATCGTATTGTGCATGATCCATCGGTTCGTGTTATTCCAAACAAAAAACGTTTGCTCCATAATCTTTCATGAAAAAGCACTAACTTGCTCCTCTTTTTTTTGTCCTTTCCAACAACATGGCTATAGATTTTGATATGTTATGCATATTTTCACAAGCCAATCAATGCCCAACTACTTAGTTTCTCAATGAATATTAAGTTTCACTAGGAAATACATCAGATAAAGAGGACATATTATGCCCTTTTTTAAAATCTTGATTTGTTTTTTTTGGGCTCTACTAGAACAGGCTTTCAAGCTTGAATGTTCCAAAAACATATTTCACATTTTCTCCATTGTTGCAGCTCTTCTCTTCCCAATCTGTCAGTAAAGCTCTTTTTAGTTCCTGTCTTTATGAAGCCCCTTCTTCTGAAAAGCAAAATATGCTCTGATTGGTCAGCTGGACCAGTGTCATTGGTCAAGCGCTTCAAGCGTGTTTGGGAAATGTCCCGCCCCTCACCATAACCATGAGTTTCAACACATTACTAACTAACTCAACCAGGCCCCACCCATTTTTCCGTTTGCCTTGGGCAGGAATCATTTAAATGAGGAATATTGTGACGTGTTTGTTCCCAGAAGAAAACTCAAGACTACAATGGAGGCGTTTCAGGGAGTTCAGAAACAGTGACATTGATATAGAGAATAACTCCCTTTGAAGTGACTTTGTGCTTTGGAACTCTGCAGAGCTTATTCATGCTCAAACAACAACATTACACACTAAAAAAAGATGAAAATGTATTTAAAAAATAAAGCTTAACAGGACCTCTTTAAGTCAAACATGTCTGAATAAGGTAAAACGTGCTGCTAATGGCATTTCACGTTGACGTCAACTCATGTGACGGCACTAAATTAATCTGTTTTAAGATCCACAGGTAGAGGAATAAGTGAAGTGACATATGCCGTTGATTGACAGATTGACGGAGAAGTCAACTTTAGAAATAGAGCCGCTATTTCTGATGTGATTATACTCATTACGAATTTTTATTTGCTTTGCAACCCTGTTTGACCTATGGTGAGTGGAAGAGAGAACAAACAGATTTTTTTTTCCAGATTTTCCAAGCCTTTCAGTCTCTTACAAGCCACTGTTTAACCCAGTGAGGCATTCCTTCAGATGTGAAGGAAATGTGTTTTATATGTTAATGAAGGGAATGCTCAGGGGTCAAAATGCTCAGCCAGATGGGACAGAAATCTGAATAAATCTAACCTTCAGACGTACAAATCAATCAACTCTCCCTTTCTCTCCCAAGTGGAGACGTTAACAATTCCAATCTCTCTCAAGACTGTGGAATACACATTTAATACTCATTTTACTAATTGCAATATGTATATATAGACTTTCTTTTTAATTGTCTCCAAGCTTGATTTGAATGCAACCATGAATTTTATTTAAATAATAAAGGTAAAGCAAATGGTGTTTGCTTATTAAACAATGCATTGTAGTGTCGCTAGGCTGTTGCCAAGTGGTCGTTCTTGGTGTTTTTTTATTGGCCAAGTCAAATTAAATCTGTTCAGTTTGGTGTAGCCTAAACATGGAATAAAATATATAAATAAATAAAAAATAATAAAAAAAAACATGGCCGCCTATGTTGTTGGTTTGATACAGGGTTACGAAAAATTCTGAATTTGAAGGTGATGTAGTTTCTGCAACACTAGTGGCACTTAGTGGAATTACAAAAAAAAATACATATTTTCAAACAACCTCCCCAAACTCAAACATCACAAACACAGCACAAACACGTCTCAATAGGTAAATGTAGCTACTTTCAATATATGGTTCAAACTCGTAGGAATACTTTTAGCAGTGTTGCTATATGTCAATTGAGTAGACTAACACTCTCTGTCTAGAGCAAACACGAGTGTCTCGCTTATAATAAACACATCCAACGTATATCTGCCAGAACTGGACACATCAAAGTAATTAATATAAACTGGTACATTTGTCTTTCTTAACAGGTGCATGATGATGCTGTATGGTATGTTAGTGTCCATTGTAATGTGACAAATCATCGCTTTAATGTGCTCATGACCTGTTCATCTTTGGAGGTCTAAATGCAGCGAATTTTGGTTTGCACTATTGAATTCACCCCACAGAAAGTTGAATTTGAAGTTGAATCCATTGTTGTCCATCTTGACAAACTTTTCTTTTCTAGTCAAAAATGTTATTTTGTTGAGTTCCTTTTCGATTTCAAATTATTTTAATTATACTTCTTGAATTAAATTTCTAATCACAATTCTGCATGCTCTTGCACACCTCAATTCATAAGCCACATTTCCACCGCAGGAACTTTCCCCAGGAACTAAGGACAGTGTGTTTCAACCACAGGAACCAGGGTCTAAATGAAGTTCCAGGTAAAAATTCTCCCCTCAGAAAGTCCCTGCTCACGAGGTAGTACTTTTTCAAAGTTCAGGAACTTTTGGGGGTGGGACTTATATAGACTTATAACTTATTATTAAGCTTATATGCAGAGGATGAAATCCAGCGGGAACTGGACAGCAGCGTGCAGTCCTACGCCACCGGACTCTTCTTCATGGTACTTTGGACCACAATGGAAACGCAGACAGGTATTGTTTCAGGTAATTATGGTGGAAACAAGGCTATACTCAGGAATTGGATTGAATTTAAAATGCATTCTAAACCCAGTTTCTAAATGGTGAATATCCTTGCTTTAAAATCTAAATAAAATCAGATTTTTGTTAATGTGCGTCAGACTGGATTTCTTCATGTGATTTTTCACCATTCATCGCGCAACAATGGTATGTCGGGCGACAAAAAGACTTGAGTGAATATGTCTAAATTTTGGATATAACCCCTATGAAAAACATAATTATTGGTGAAACATCCATTTCTAAATTGTCATGAATTGCAAAGCTAAAGCGATTTTGTGTTGTTACTGTGACATATCAACTAATAACATTCTTGAGTAGCATATCAGCATATTAGAATGATTTCTGAAGGATCATGTGACACTGAAGACTGGAGTAATGATGCTGAAAATTCAGCTTTGATGACAGGAATAAATTACATTTAAAATAAAAAAACTGTTATTTTATAATATTTCACAATATTACTGTTTTTACTGTGTTTTTGATCAAATAAACGCAGCCTTGGAGAGCATAAGGCTCTTCTTCAAAAAAATCTTACTAACCCCAAGTTTTTGAGTCAACAGGATTTTTTGGTACATTTCATCAATGGCGACTGATGAATAATGAACATGAAGAAGTCTGATGCACAATTTGAGTTATCATTCATGTCCGTAGCAATAGTCAGAGTGACGCATGCTTTAGCAAGCAGCTCTAATTACAGGGATGATGATGTAGATGGAAGGAAGACTCCACTACAGTAGCTCCGGCGCTGAGCCGTGGATTGATGGTCGGGCTGATTGCTATCACTCGTCTGTCAGTGGAAATCACGAGCACATCCAGGGAGATAAAAGAGAGGTGTAAAGCGATGTGACACGGCTAAGAGTGAAGCGGAGGCTAAGCGGACGGGCGCCAACACACACACACCGTGAACGCCAGAGACGTCAGCCAGATACTGGCGCGAAAATCAGCTGTCGCCGATGACCTCAGACGAACGCCACAGCCTTGCATTTTCCCTCCCTCTTTGAGTCTATGAGGTCCGTTGCACTCGTAGCCAATCGGAGCCAAGGAGGTGTGTGAGGGGACGTTGAGCGTGGGCTGCGTTTGACGCCATTCACCTCCTGATGACATCAGTGGGGCTTACAGTCCTTGGCAGCTTTGACTCACAGCTTGATGCCTCTTTGCTTTCCCCTCCCTGCCAATCTCTCTCATTCTGTCTCCTACAGGCCTCCAATGCTCATTCAAGTCCTTTGTTGTCTCTCTGTATTCCTCACTTTACGCCCTTTCATCACCCCCGTCCCAACATGTCCCATTTTTCTGCCACTTTCTATCAGTTTTCTCTTGCTGCTTCTACTTCCTTTCTTGATTCTTTAGTCTCTCAACACCTCTCTTGTGTCTTTTTCTCTGGTGTTGATGTAGATTTGCACTAGTCTGCCCTCACCAGAAACACGCCTGCTGTTTTCAGCAGTAATAATCATGTTTGACAACAGGCTGTAGTCTGTAAAACAGCCGTTGACATGCTGGTCTAGCTTTGTTTAAGATGCTGTGCTTGCAGGCGTTGGCTGGGGTTATATAATTTTATTTCTCCAAAGGTCTACTGACTTATTAAAGTTTTTCGAAACCATTTCCCTCTTTCTCTCTGACTCTTGTAATCAGTTAAACTGGAAGATTGAAAATGGGGATCCCCATCTGGAGGTGATTCTGGTACTCTAGGCACCCACCCCAAAAATAATGACCTAGTTGAATTGTGTAGATATATGTGCATTTAAATTTGGTAGAAACCAAACCATCAAATCAAATCAAATCAAATCAAATCAAATCAAATCAAATCAAATCAATAAAATAAAATAAAATAAAATAAAATAAAATAAAATAAAATAAAATAAAATAAAATAAAATAAAATAAAATAAAATAAAATAAAATAAAATAAAATAAAATAAAATAAAATAAAATAAAATAAAATAAAATAAAATAAAAAAAAAAAAAAATAATAAAATAAAATAAAATAAAATAAAATAAAATAAAATAAAATAAAATAAAATAAAAAAAAAAAAAAAAAAAAAATAAAAAAAATAAAAAAAATAAAATGAATAAATAAATAAATAAATAAATAAATAAAATAAAATAAAGATTTTTGCACTGGAGAAAAGGTTTTGCATTCTGAAAGTTACGAAAGTTATGAAAGTTATGTTTATCTAGTACATCAAGCTCTTTTATCTCAAAGATCAAGGAAAAAAATATTTTCACTTTAAATAGGAGCTCATTTAAATAGACATTATTTACTGATAACGTCCAGATTTCTATGCTCACAAGTCTTTGCTTTCTATCCAGTTGCACTGATGTAAGACAAAGTAAAGGCCCTTATATGTAATGTCAAGACATCAATTATAACTCACAGCAAGCGTCATGTACTGCTTTGACCTCCGCATGAAAAGAACTGCAGATATCATTATGGGATTGCACAACATTGATAGGTAGCAAATGGGAAGTATACATATTAAACAGTAAAATTAGTGAAAGCACCACCATGTATTTGAGTTTAAAAAAAATTATGATTACACACTGGTATCAACCAAGTAATGTTATGCCATGTCAGCTGTTTAGCAATCATTGGCTGTGGTTTGTGGAAAATGAGGTCAAAGCGGTTGGAAATTTGTAACATAACTCTAGATTAATGTGTGGACAAACTTTGTCTTTATCACAGAAGGAAAACTACTGGGAATACATCATTAGCCAAGTTTCAATCCAGTTTTTGCGATGTTTTGTTATCGACATAGAATTTATGCGCTAAAGATAAACGGAAAAAGATTGTGTCGACATTTGAGAAATTTTATCGATAAATGGCATTTCCATCAGCAATATCGCTAAACTTTTTGAAGTGGTAAACCTTTTTTTCACAAAAAAAAAATCCTTACACCGTGTCTACACGAGACGGGACTTTTATCATGTCACATCGCGCCACAACAGCTAAAAGCTGTCTACACTGAACGCGTCAAGACGACTTGAACTACGTCAGAAATAGAACGGGGAATGTGTTTACTGTCTGGAATTTTTCACGTCGTGTCGCTGCATCCAGTGTAGACAATATCACAGATTATAGTGGGTTATATTGTCTTTTGATGCGTCGCATCGCGTCATGCATGTCCGGTGTAGACACGGTGTTAGATGGAAAACTGGCTATTGAAATAGTTTCTGAGTTTTACAATAGACAGTGAATGTCAAATGAATGTGTAATGAATCCTATCTTTTCGTGGTGTATCTTATAAAACAAATAATTTTTCAAATAGCATACTCCAAATGTAGTTTACTCAAAAATGAATATGCAATGCCAAACATGCTAGAGTAGCATTGTAGCAGACTTCCACAGAGTTCAAAGCATTGGTGAATGTAGATGCAAGTCGTGTTTAAGAACCAAAAGAAATAGAAATGAGACTTTTGTGGCTTTTAGTCCATGTCTGTCAGCTTTGAGGTCACTTAATATGCTAATTTATTTATAAAAGAAGACAAATAAACCACTGACTTGCATTAGCAAATAGCAAATCATGGTTCATGACTATTATCGTAAATGGAAATTTAAAAATGTACAAGCAATTTGATGAAAATAGCACCTTTGCCTTTACCAAATAGAATTTATAGAATTAAATAGATAGAATAGAATCTATTTGCTAGTTAGCTAAAAATGTCACACATATTTATTTATTTTTTCCTAGTATAAAATATACACTTGACATTTTACCTGTGCTCTGTGTTTGAAAAATGAAATTTCAGAGGACTGACTTCCTTGGATGACCGTGTTTATAATCCCCCCTGAAGTGTTTTTACTATTTCACACATCTGTTTGTTTTAATAATTCTTTCCACTTCAGTAATCACAGAGCAAACGTTTTCAATCATTAACCCGGACAACAAGCCATACTATTTATCTACTGCTGCCAAACCAGCCAGACCAAATAGAGGAGGATAGCACTTTAAAGACAAAGACTCTCCGCTGGTAATGAAGGAGTCTCAATTTAGAGATTGGATTAAAATACTCTAAAAATAAAACGATCTTGTCTTCTTGTTTTTTTTTGTTTGTTTTTTTGCCGCCGTACGCTAATTGGCTAATACTCTCCATTGTTTGAGCATAAATTTCACAGAAAGCATAAGACATTGCAATATACAAACAAGTTACATATGTGAAGCGATCAGCATGCACGCTTATATTTTGCGAGCCATAAATTTCACACAGAGAGAAAGAAAAACGGATTAGAAAACTTAATCATCAGGTATGTCACTTAAATTACCATTACAAGAAAACATAGACACCTGCAGTCCACACTAACAACAGAGAGCCTCATTTATTCTGTTATGAACACAAAATTACATTTGCATAGTGAAATTAAAATGGATTTTGCAGGGGGAATATTGGCTCACGCAGCTCCTTACTGAACCATTATCATATATTAGCACTATAGGTTATTAACGACTACGGTTGGCTTTGTAATGAAGTGCTTTTGTTACTGTGTGTCGATACAGGGAGAGTTAAACATTAGATGAGGGTGAAAGGGTCTCAAGCTGTTGGAAATTAACTTTTACTAGGCTGAAAAAGGTGGAAATTATCTCTTGGATTCTGGCAAAAACACTAAGATGAAAGAAAAACAAAATCTAGTGTAGTAACCATATAGTTTCAAAATACCAACAATCATTTACGTTAAATAAATAAATAAATAAATAAATAAAGTATAAATTAAATGAATGAATGTAACCCTTTATTTTAATGCATCCTTGTTGTGTTGTAATTACACAAATAATCCTGAGTAATATTAATTAACAACATGTACTTACTATAGGTTTAGGGTTAGAGTTAGCTTTTGGTTTAGTTATGGTATTGTCTATAATGTACTGTCATAATGTGTTACCTACCAACCAACCATCCAACCAACCCATCTACTGTACCAACCAACCAACCCATCTACTGTACCAACCAACCATCCAACCCATCTACTGTACCAACCAACCAACCAACCAACCAACCAACCAACCAACCAACCAACCAACCCATCTACTGTACCAACCAACCAACCCATCTACTGTACCAACCCACCAACCCACCAACCCACCAACCATGTCATGCCTTTTCAGACAATAATTTTTTCAACCAAAGATCTTATTCAGATTTACGTTCACCACCAACTCAAATGTCTGCTATGGTGAAATTATCTCTTGGATTCTGGCAAAAACACTAAGATGAAAGAAAAACAAAATCTAGTATAGTAACCATATAGTTTCAAAATACCAACAATCATTTATGTTAAATAAATAAATAAATAAATAAATAATGTATAAATTAAATGAATGAATGTAACCCTTTATTTTAATGCATCCTTGTTGTGTTTTAATTACACAAATAATCCTGAGTAATATTAATTAACAACATGTACTTACTATAGGTTTAGGGTTAGAGTTAGCTTTTGGTTTAGTTATGGTATTGTCTATAATGTACTGTCATAATGTGTTACCTACCAACCAACCAACCAACCAACCAACCATCCAACCCATCTACTGTACCAACCAACCATCCAACCAACCCATCTACTGTACCAACCAACCATCCAACCCATCTACTGTACCAACCAACCAACCAACCAACCCATCTACTGTACCAACCAACCCATCTACTGTACCAACCAACCAACCCATCTACTGTACCAACCCACCAACCAACCAACCAACCAACCATGTCATGCCTTTTAAGACAATAATTTTTTCAACCAAAGATCTTATTCAGATTTACGTTCACCACCAACTCAAATGTCTGCTATGGTGAAATTATCTCTTGGATTCTGGCAAAAACACTAAGATGAAAGAAAAACAAAATCTAGTATAGTAACCATATAGTTTCAAAACACCAACAATCATGTACGTTTAATAAATAAATAAATAAACAAATAAATAAATGTAACCCTTTATTTTAATGCGTCCTTGTTGTGTTGTAATTACACAAATAATTCTGAGTAATATTAATTAACAACATGTACTTACTATAGGTTTAGGGTTAGACTTAGCTTTTGGTTTAGTTATGGTATTGTCTATAATGTACTGTTATAATGTGTTACCTACCAACCAACCAACCAACCAACCAACCATCCAACCCATCTACTGTACCAACCAACCAACCAACCAACCAACCAACCAACCAACCAACCAACCAACCATCCAACCCATCTACTGTACCAACCAACCAACCATCCAACCCATCTACTGTACCAACCAACCAACCAACCATCCAACCAACCCATCTACTGTACCAACCAACCATCCAACCAACCCATCTACTGTACCAACCAACCAACCAACCATCCAACCAACCCATCTACTGTACCAACCAACCATCCAACCAACCCATCTACTGTACCAACCAACCAACCAACCAACCAACCAACCAACCAACCAACCAACCAACCAACCAACCAACCAACCAACCAACCAACCAACCAACCAACCAACCAACCAACCAACCAACCAACCAACCAACCAACCAACCAACCAACCAACCAACCAACCAACCAACCAACCCATCTACTGTACCAACCAACCAACCAACCCATCTACTGTACCAACCAACCAACCAACCAACCAACCAACCAACCAACCAACCAACCAACCAACCAACCAACCAATCTACTGTACCAACCAACCAACCAACCAACCAACCAACCAACCAACCAACCAACCAACCAACCAACCAACCAACCAACCAACCAACCAACCAACCAACCAACCAACCAACCAACCAATCCATCTACTGTACCAACCAACCAACCAACCAACCAACCAACCAACCAACCAACCAACCAACCCATCTACTGTACCAACCAACCAACCCATCTACTGTACCAACCAACAAACCAACCAACCAACCAACCAACCAACCAACCAACCAACCAACCAACCCATCTACTGTACCAACCATCTATCCAACCCTTCTACCAACCAACCAACCAACCAACCATGTCATGCCTTTTCAGACAATAATTTTTTCAACCAAAGATCTTATTCAGATTTACGTTCACCACTAACTCAGATGTCTGCTATGGTGCTGTATACTATATCTTTATATATGAGCTCAATAACGGCGCTGAACAAATCAACCTGGAGCATCGCCGGCCAGAAACCCAGAGATGAAGAAAAGGGATGGTGCTTCCATGCATTATTGAATGGTCTAACAATATGATTGAGGGCAAATAACTTTTATAGCGCTTGTTTTATTCATACAGATGATGAGAGGCAGTTGGCCCTTTCCTGTGTCTTGGAGTATGATAGCATTTGTTGAGAAGAAATGGTCACGGGAAAAGCCCAGAGGAGGCTGGAGGGGTGGAGAGGCCATGGACACAGCATCAGGATCTCCCCGGTCTCAGGGTCAGCACGCCTTGTAATGAAAGCGCCAGTGATGTGTGACACAGAATACAGAAATGACCGCCTAGACGACTAGAATGAAAAGTAGGACTTTTGGGTGACGGTCATTTAGCAACAGGTCTTCAGAATACTAGAGCACAATTGATTTGAATCAGTGTTATTGTACCATCATTGAGATAATAATCAATTATAGTTTTTATTAATACTTTGAATTAGTTATTTTATGCATTGTGTATAAAGATGAATGAAACTGCAGGTTTAGACATAAGAAAATTAATTTAAAAAAAATAAGTTGGACCAACATAAGACCATTTAGTTACTATAGTAGAGTAAATTTATTTGACCTAAATCAACTAAATTGTGTTGATCAAACTAAACTTAAACTTAACTTATTTTAATTGAATGATCTAAATTCAATTGTGTGTAAAAACTTGCTTCAATTAAATTAAGTAAGGGTAATAAATTCATTTTTGTGTGATGGCAAGCAGCTTTGAGCTTAGATAAACAAACAAGTTTAAACAAGACAGACATTGAAGGGACAGTCGTATCACTTATTACACAGCTTTTCACCACATAAATAATGACTGGGAATATGAAATATTGATTTGAGAAGAAACTGTTACCTGTAGAAACCTTACCTGTTTATTATCTTACAATCCATTACAGTGAACAAAATAATCATTCTAGCAACAAGACGAACACTTCAACAATATTACTGTAGCCCAAGTATTAATACTGAAGTCCTTTGGTTTCATTTTACAGTAAGTACAGTTAATAACTGAGGCTGCGTTTGAATGAAACAAGAGCGAGAGTCTATCAGTGGTGTGATATGAGAGACAAGAACGAAGCGCCAGCCTCAAATATCTGGATGAGTGTCATTATACAGCGTTGCTAAGGACAACGTCCATGATCAGCGAATAACAGACCTCAGAATGTCACAACTGACCAATAAGAAACAAGCATTTCAGAGAGCTGTGTAATAAACAAGTTTATAGTGCAAAAAAAATACCACAGATTGGGCAAGTAAGAAAGTAGAAACAGAGGAAAAACAAAACTTTGTATTGTTTAATGTTGCTGTTTGAGCATGAAAAAGCTCTCTAAAGTTCCAATTTAAAAACAGTACACACTGATATAGCGAATAACTCCCTTTGGAGGAACTCCCTGAAACGCCTCCTCGCGTTGAGTTTTCTTATGGGAATGAACATGTCACAATATTCCTCATTTAAATAATTCCCGCCCAAGGCATATGCTAAATAAAGGGGTAGGGCCTGGTTGAGTAAGTAGCTTGCTGAAACTCGTGGTTATGGTAAGGGGCGGGACATTTCCTAAACACGCTGGAAGTGCTTGACCAATCACAACACACTGGTCCAGCCAACCAATCAGAGCACATTGTGCTTTTCAGAAGGAAGGGCTTCATAGACAGGATCTATACAGAGTGTTACTGACAGACTGGGAAGAGAGGAGCTGCAACAATGGAGAATATTGGGGAAAATAAGGTGCTTTTTGAACATTCAAGCATGAAAACCTATTCCTGTAGAACCCCAAATCAAAATTAATTTTACAATCACTTTGTAAAAGGGCATAGTATGGCCTCTTTTAAAAAATCTATTAGTGCAGCTAATTCAATGTCATTTTTTCTTTGCTTGTCATGTTCAAGGTGCTGTTTTCTGCATGCCATGGTCTTTCTGACTAGGACTAAACTTGGGATAATCTAAAAAGTTAACCTCTAGAATGACCAAATTACCCAATTAGCATTTAATCTGCTCTGAAATCCTCTGAACTCAAACAGTGACCTGTGCTAAAATCTTGGCTGACAGCATCCTCGTTTATCTCCATCCTATTTCGCTGTCCTCTTGAGTCTTTTTTGTTGTGCCATGCTCATTTTGTCCTCTACTTAGAGGACGATGACAACCAAGTTCCTTTTATAAACCGCAGCAGCAAGTACAGCTAATTATTCATGAGAGGTTGACAATGTGGCTTAACCTCCTCTAAACGCTGGATAAAAACTAAGCCATGTCGAGTTCCACTTTCGCAAAAACTTCCTCCGTTTGGCTCACGTTGCCATTTGCATTTAATCCTCTTCAAATTAAAGGTTGTTTTTGGCATTGTGTGCATGGTTAGCACTTCGATACACGTGGCTAGTTCTTCGCATGGCATGGCATGGCATTAAAAAGTGTGCTACCTGTCATAAAGAAGGGCTTTTCGTTTTAATACATTTAATTAACAGTTGCACCTCTGTGAGATGGCAACCGAAACCTCATATGGATAAACAGATATATTAGCATACTTGGTTCATTTACCAACTTATTACATCTCAATTAGTGTGTCTTGGCTATGCAGGGATGATTGCTCTGTCTGGCTGCACTCTGGTCCCATCGCACCAGCTGCCTGGGGACATGAAACCCCAACACTCACAATGACATATTCATTCTCCTTTCTGTCTCAGAGCTCCACACAGTTAGTCTCTATCTTCCAAGCGCTGAGAAAAAGAGCAGCAAACCAACCAAATTTAGACCAGATCACGTCTTGGTCATGACCTGATCAACTGGTTCACTTTAAGCAGGTGAAAATTCATACTAAAGCAGCATGATACATATTGCATAAGATGGCCATGGAACTTGCATAGATCGAGTATACAGTATGTTATACAACAATGTTGAGTTATTGATGCTGATTGCTTGGCACATGTTCCAGAGGTGTTGATTAATTTTCTAAAAATGGTTCTTTTCATGAAGAGGCTACAAAAAAGGACTGATACCATTTTTATTTTTATATTTAGTAAGGTTCAATATCATATTTTACCATTTAATATGATTTTACAGCGGCAAGTATAACTTAACTTAGTAGAGAAATTAGTCCAAAATGATGGTCAAATAAACGCATAATAATAATAAAAATAGAAATAAATGTACATATACTTTTTTAAATTGTTTTATGCACACGTGCACACACACACACACACACACACACGAATGTGTAACAGCGTTGAAAATGTAGCTTAATTTTAAATGTCATTTAGTAGGGGCTAGTTAATTTGGGTGCAAATGTTGGCATGTAGTAATTAATAGACTCTCACTGTTTCAAATTAAAGGATTAGTTCACTTCAGAATTAAAATTTTCTGATAATTTACTCACCTCCATGTCATCCAAGATGTTTATGTCTTTCTTTCTTTATTAAAAAAAAAGAAATTACGGTTTTTGAGGAAAATATTCCAGAATTGTTCTCCATATAGTGGACTTCATTGGGGTTCAACAGGTTGAAGGTCCAAATGTCAGTTTCAGTGCAGCTTCAAAGGACTCTACACGATCCCAGATGAGGAATAAGTGTCTTGTCTAGAAATGATCGGTCATTTTCTAAAAAAAAAAAAAAAAAAAAAAAAAAAAGTATATACTTTTTAAACTTAAATGGTCGTCATGCAATGTTCTGCGATGTGCCACGCATTACTTAATCACGTTGGAAAGGTCACGCGTGGCGTAGAAAAATCCTGGAACGTTTTACTCAAAAAACTTCATTTCTTTTCGACTGAAGAAAAAAAAGACATAAACATCTTGGATGATGTGGAGGTGAGTAAATTATTAGGAAATTTTAATTCTGAAGTGAACCAATCCTTTAAAGGTGCAGTGTGTAAATTTTATCAGCATTTAGTGGTAAGATTGCGAACTGCAATACAGAGAAGATACGGTGGCCAACACAGGACAAAAATGTTGTCGTCTGAAACAGCAGAGAGTAGCCATTCAAGCAAACGTGGTCTGTAGAGCAGTTTGTCCATTTAGGGCTACTGTAGAAACATGTCGGCGCAAAACGGCAACTTAACATGTAAGGGGACCCGCGGTGTATGTAGATAGAAATGACTCATTCTAAGGCAATAAAAACATAATGGTTCATTATGTAAGGTCTTTATACACCACTGAAAACATAGTTATGTGTATTATATTGCATTTCTGTCAATAGATCCTCCTAAAATTGACACACTTAACTGCACATTTAACCGAACTTCGAAAACCTGCACAACGTACCATACCAAATGAACCAAAAAACAAACAAACAAAGGAACTAATTGTCGGCAAGCAAATCAGAATGAATTGAAATTGCTTTTATTATCTATTGAAAGTGTGGCAATTTCACAACACACTCTAGACCTCTATATTCCAAACTAAAAACTGAACAGTGAACCAGGTCACAGTCTAGGACATGAACTGTTGAAGTGGGTGAAAATACCTGCAAAATCCATGTGACACTGCATAAAATGGGGCATCAGTTGCATTAATACAACCATATACATGTTCTGAATCTAAATGTGAAAATGGCAAATGGGTGACTGTTCTGAATTTGAGTACCTACATTTGTGAGTAATGTACCTGATTTAAAGCTGGTACATGAACAGAACACAACTCACACTCATTACAGACATGCTCTCCAGTATATGAACTAAAGCACAAATTGTAAGTGATTCTTGTAAATTATTTTTGGCTCTGATTCTAATTAGTATTTTTTATGTCAGCACTTCAATGAAAGTTGGAAAGGGGCACAAGGATCATAAAAAACCCCATTTACAAGACTGCTGATCAAATTGGGTCATTATTATTAATTAAATCTCCAGGCATGGGCAATACAAAATTTATGCTCACAATTCACTTGATTTGTCTTTGCATTCCATTAGCATCTAAAAACTATGATTAATTCTTAATTGTCCAGTGATGCATTCCTTTCTTCATACTGCTTTTTTTTTTCTTTTCCCCAAATGAAGCACAACACATACTGCATTGTGGGTAGTGATGGCTCCCACGTCAATAATGACCCTTGGCCATGAATGTGCATTCAGATGAAAATCAGCCGCAAACAACGTTCAACAATGGGTGAAATTGAATTCTAATGATTTTATTCAATTTCATCTTAGGGGATTACAAAATATTCTCTTTGATATTAAGTTAAGGGCATCTTGTTGTCCATAAATTCAGATTACATAACGTAAACAATAAATATGCAAAGTCACCACCTGGTCCCATAAATATTCAATGAAGATGTTCCCATCCCATGTTGGCCATTTAACTAAGTGGAGGCGAACGAATCTGCACTTGTCCCTGAAGTGTTAAAAAGATAGGATGCAACAAATTTGTCTAAACTCCTCTCATTAATGAGCAGTTCAATAAAGGAAACTGTGAAAAAATGCAAGCATATGGTTGCACTTGGACTGTTGCTATGATACCAAACTTGCATATTGCCGTAGTAATCGAAGAAATTGCAGTGAGATGGAAATGATTGATTTGTTCAGTCTTCTGTTAGTTCAAACAGTCCCGGCTCATAAATATGCAGCATAGCCAAATAACTGGATCGATGGCTGTTATAATTATATAGCAGAGTGAGAGTGAAACGGTGATATCAGGCAAACAATCAAACACCGAGTGCAATGGTTACAGAACCAACAAATGCCTACCTACAGTCATATATATTCATCTAATTCATACATTATTCATGCAGAAATATTCTCAAAGAGTGAGTCTACAAATTCTCCATCAAACAATGAAATAAATGTAGTTGCAAGCAGCAATCAGTGGGTTCAGAAGCATGTAGGTAAAAAAGGTTACTGCCTCTATCCACGCTATCCACAATGGTACAATGTTTACTTGAAGATGCCAGATGTTTGAAGTCTCTACGAAGCCCCTCCTTCTGAAAAGCGTAATGTGCTCTGATTGGTTGGCTGGATGAGTGTGTTGTGATTGGTCAAGCGCTTTGAGCGTGTTTGGGAAATGTCCCACCCCTTACCATAACCGCAAGTTTCAACACACTACTAACTCAACCAGGCCCCGCCTCTTTATTTTGCGTATGCATTTGGTGGGAGTTATTTAAATGAGTAATATTGTGACATGTTCGTTCCCAGCAGAAAACTAAAGACAATGGAGGCGTTTCAGGGAGTTCAGAAACAGCGCGCACTGATATAGAGAATAACTCCCGCTGGAGGGACTTTGTAACTTTGCAGATCTTTTTTATGCTCAAACAGCAATATTACACACTGAAGAAAGTTTAACTTAGACAAAAGCAAAATAAATCCCCTTTAAAATCTCATATTTACCAGCTGAACCTAGTCCCAAACTTCTGAGGCTTTTCCGAAAACCTTTCCGCTTGGTATCACTCAGAATAAAATAAACCTGTGGTTTCTGCGGTGCCCCGGTGAACTGACACACAAAATGATGCAATTACATGTAGAGGCTAATTATCACTTGAATATGCATAACGATGCAGAGCATCTACAATAGTAATGAGTTTTTTTCTCTAACCACAGACAAGGAACAGTGGTTTCCTTACAATGTGGGGTTGCATGACAGCTAAAGCCTACAGGTTTATTTAATCGGAAGGTTTCTGGCTTGATCCCTGCAAGTCAAGAGGGATTTAACCCAAAGTTGCTTCATGGCGCTGTTTCGAGTAACAAATGTACTTAAGGTGCTATATGGATAAAAGCATTTTCTATGTGACTACACTTAAAACCAAAGACACTAAGCATTGAGAATACACAATTAATGAAGCTGTAAATGACCAAGTTATTTCCACATGAAAGCTGGAAGCTATGGTAGAAGACTTGAAAAAATTGCTACCGAGAAAAATCTTAAACTGCAACATCTACACAACACAACACAACACAACACAACACAACACAACACAACACAACACAACACAGGCCTTTTTTATTTACAAATGTTTTATCTGAAAGTCCATTATGTAAAACTTAAATGGATATTTCTGCTTGCATATGAAAAATTATAATTAAAACTAAAAATTTTAGTTTCAATTTTTCAAAGCCAATTTTAAAACAAACTTGAAAAAAACACCTTTAATTTTGCAATGTGCTTTATATTTTGCAAATTACCATAAATAATTAAATAAACATGTTCTAAAAGAGCACATTATGTAGTCTTACCGGAAGTTGCAAATGACTTTTCTCAGTGTTGTGAGTATTTCCATAACGGAATATTGAATAACAGAGTTTTACTTTAATTATCTCTCCATAGCAGAAACCGTTGGAGAGGAGTGGTTTATGCGTTTTAAAGCTGTAAACTGGATCAGAGAATGACCGTTGCAGTGAGGAGGAGCATTTTGATTAAATATTTGAGCCACACAATTTTTTTGTGTGGATTGACTTGCACGGATGAATTGTTCACCACAAAACTAGCAATTTGATCTAACAAAATAAATAATATGATTTCATGTGTACTTAAGGCATGATATTCTTCTTACTATATTGCACAATATATATTTTTTTATATTTTTAATGTCTCAACAAGATAATAGCACCTGATGATAGAAGCTTGTTTATGCCACTAAATAAAAAATAAAAAAGGTAACTGCAACTTTACTTCTCAGAATTGCATGATATAAACTCACAATTGCGTCTTATAAAGTGAGAATTATGTGATATAAAGTTGCAATTGTGTCTTATAAAGTTTTTTTCTCATAAAGACTTTTTTCTTAGAATTGTGAGTTTACACCTCGCAATTCTGACTTTGTATCACATAATTTTGACTTATAACTCACAACTCTGACTTTATAACTCGCAATTCTGACTTTATAACTCACAATTCTGACTTTATAACACAATTCTGACTTTATAACTCGCAATTCTGACTTTATAACATGCAATTCTGACTTTATAACACAATTCTGACTTTATAACTCGCAATTCTGACTTTATATCACAACTCTGACTTTATAACTCGCAATTCTGACTTTATAACTCACAATTCTGACTTTATAACACAATTCTGACTTTATAACTCGCAATTCTGACTTTATAACATGCAATTCTGACTTTATAACACAATTCTGACTTTATAACTCACAATTCTGACTTTATATCACAACTCTGACTTTATAACTCGCAATTCTGACTTTATAACATGCAATTCTGACTTTATAACTCACAATTCTGACTTTATAACTCACAATTCTGACTTTATAACATGCAATTCTGACTTTATAACACAATTCTGACTTTATAACTCGCAATTCTGACTTTATATCACAACTCTGACTTTATAACTCGCAATTCTGACTTTATAACTCACAATTCTGACTTTATAACATGCAATTCTGACTTTATAACTCACAATTCTGACTTTATATCACAACTCTGACTTTATAACTCGCAATTCTGACTTTATAACTCACAATTCTGACTTTATAACATGCAATTCTAACTTTATAACTCACAATTCTGACTTTATATCACAACTCTGACTTTATAACTCGCAATTCTGACTTTATAACTCACAATTCTGACTTTATAACATGCAATTCTGACTTTATAACTCACAATTCTGACTTTATATCACAACTCTGACTTTATAACTCGCAATTCTGACTTTATAACATGCAATTCTGACTTTATAACTCACAATTCTGACTTTATAACTCACAATTCTGACTTTATAACACAATTCTGACTTTATATCACAATTCTGACTTCATAACATGCAATTCTGACTTTATAACTCACAATTCTGACTTTATAACATGCAATTCTGACTTTATAACTCACAATTCTGACTTTATAACTCACAATTCTGACTTTATATCACAACTCTGACTTTATAACTCGCAATTCTGACTTTATAACATGCAATTCTGACTTTATAACTCACAATTCTGACTTTATAACTCACAATTCTGACTTTATATCACAATTCTGACTTTATAACATGCAATTCTGACTTTATATCTCACAATTCTGACTTTATATCTCGCAATTCTGACTTTATATCTCACAATTCTGACTTTATATCTCGCAATTCTGACTTTATATCTCGCAATTCTGACTTTATATCTCACAATTCTGACTTTATATCTCGCAATTCTGACTTTATATCTCACAATTCTGACTTTATATCTCGCAATTCTGACTTTATATCTCACAATTCTGACTTTATATCACAACTCTGACTTTATATCTCGCAATTCTGACTTTATATCTCGCAATTCTGACTTTATATCTCACAATTCTGACTTTATAACTCACAATTCTGACTTTATATCTCGCAATTCTGACTTTATAACATGCAATTCTGACTTTATATCACAACTCTGAATAAACTTTAAATACGAGAAAAATCGTTAAATTTCAAGAAAAAAGCAATTCTGACTTTATATCAAGAACAAATTCGTTAAATTATGAGGAAAAATTCGTTAAATTATGAGAACAAATTCGTATTTAACGACTTTTTTCTCGTAATTTAACGAGTTTATTCTGACTTTATTTTACTTTTTTCTTGAAATTTAACACTTCTTTCTCAATTCTGACTTTATTTTATCTCGCAATTCTGACTTTATATCACACAATTCTGACTTTATATCTCACAATTGTGAGTTTATTATTTGTAATTCTGAGAAAAAAAGTCAAAATTGTGATTATGAATATAAACTCGCAATTGCGAGAAAAACTCAGAATTGTGAGACAAAAAGTCGCAATTACCTTTTTTTAATTTCATGGCAGAAACAAGCTTCCATAGAAAACAAGCACTGCTCCATTGTAAAATAACTATCTGTACCGCAGAATTTAATATGAACTTTATGGAGAAACCCAGCTAATTTCTATAAGTATCAATGCACCATGAATCCAACGATTCTGTGTTTTTAGCCACCCTCTAAACTATTTTTTTCCAACCCTTCAGAGCCTTCCAAAAGAGTTTATCAATAGCATGCGTCCATGTTACCACCCCGTCCTATACTCTTGAGTTTCTTTGAAAGCATCTTTGACAATTGCTTCCTTTTAAAACGGCACCCTCTTCCTCAAGTTTGCTGCTGATCAGTCATCAGGTTAAAGACGGACTCAGGTGGGCAGCGTGCCAGTCGTTTGCACACCTGTTTGTCATTCCAGCAGCATCGGCACCATTGACTGCTGAGTCAGGCAGAGCAGTAGCCGTGTATTCGCTATGCTAACATGTGCGAGCTTCCCACACACACCCACTCCAACACAGTGCATAGAGTTCAGATGTGAAGACACGCATAGCAACCGTGCAGGGATGTTAACGATCGCTTGCCACTCCCCTCGAGAGCAGCAGAACTTTTATTATGCCACAGTCACCGCTTCCGCTTCTTCCGGTCAAGCGTATGTGGAGTAAAACACATCTGAGTGTGTTGAAAATTATGTTATATCATTATTCTGTGCATTCGCTCGGCAGATGCTATGAGACACTTACACTGCAGTAAGCTAGATTAATAAAAAAATATCATTTTAATAAATGCTGGATGGCTTGTGTTGCTGAAGTGCCTTGGAACGCGCAACTTTATGCACTGTGATGACGTAATTTCCAATGAAACGGGTAGACAGGATGGGATATATCTAGAAGCTCCTCCCCTTTTTTCAAAATAACCAATAGCGTTTCGCCTAGATCACAGCTCGGCCAGAGCCGTTGAGATAGTAAAACCCAATTTTCCTCATAATCTCCAACTGTTTCTTCTCCATATTGCTTTAAAATATAGCATTGTTTGTAGAATTCAAATGCGTCTGAACGTTTTGTGATCTGGGCCGTGTATGATCCACTCTGTGCTCTCGTGTCTTTTGACTGGACAACGTGGGTATGATGTCATGGATAGGCAACGCACGGACAAGGTCCGTTTCCTGGTTAAAATTGCTAATTTCTCTGGATTTAAACATTTTTGGAAACATCTGGGATCCAAAAATGTTACATATTGTGCCTTTAAATGGACTCACCAAAAAAATGAATCCAACCTTATTTCCATCCTTACTCAAACATTTCTTTCTTCAGCAGAACACAAGAGAAGATATTTTGATAACTGTTTTTATTAATATTATGAAAGTCAATGGGGTCTAAAAATTTCAAGCTCCAAAAAGCAAATAAAAGTCATATGAAATAATCCATATGGCATTGATCAATGCACGTACACAACACAGTGTGAGTCTGCATTAAACGGAAATTTATTTTCTAAATGCATCTTATCACCTGGGTATCAGATGGTAATACCATGATAACCTGGACACCATGATAACTTATATGATAACTATTTTCATGTACCATAGTATTTACACGATTCTCCAAAGAATTCTGTTGTATTCCCATGGCACAAGCCCAAAAACAACCAAGGCTCATTGGATAAACATGCCTGTTGTTACATTGTAATATTACGTTGCTTCTTGCATGTTTTGCGACACTTTTAAAGGAATTGTCCAGTGAGTGGCACTAAAAGCGCATTCATCTGAAACAAATGAACTTGAATCTGGCAGTGTTTTATCAAGTTGGTTGTTGTACGTATTGCAGCAGTTCAGAAATGAAATGTTCGGTGATTGCTGTATCATGTTTGAAAACCGTGTAAACCAGGGGTGGTGAACGTCGGGCTTGGAGAGCCACAGTCTTGCTTCTACCCTAACCAAACACACCTGAACAAGCTATTCAAGGTCTGAAGGGTTACTAGGAAGCTACGGGCAGGTGAGTTTTTTTTTTTTTTAACTCTGCAGGACTGTGGCTCTCAAGGACCGGAGTTCGCCACCTCTGGTGTAAACAAAAGCAAACGTGAGATAAAAATGCATTTGCTGAATGAACCATGCAATTTTAGTTTAGTGTTCATCATTTTCAGCTGAAAACTGCAGAGAACTGCGGGGTGTTTCCTCTGAGGAGCAATGCCTCCTCAAAAACTTGAGAAAATAATCCACAGTACAAAAATAAAACAATGCCAAAATTACAAAATATGGCATTAAAACATGTATGAATGAATAAATAATGGTGTTAAAGGGAAGACAAATTAAAAATGTAAAAAGTAAACAACTCAATCACTAGATACCACCACTTTATGTCATGTCAAAATCAAATCTGAAATAACTTGAAAACATGATCTGTGAGGGTTTTTTAGCGAGCAATCTGTGGAATTAAAGGTACATCTTGTATCTGTGACCATCACGACACTTGCAGTGTTTACCGATATTTCATGACTTTTGATCTGAAAATAAGTTGACTATTAAAAAGAACATCAGTTCACAAATAAAATAGAACTAAAAATGTGTTACTATGTTCTTATTGTTGTACTGTGTATTTATTTTGGGATTCATCTAAAAATTATTAAATGGCTTTAACTTGATGAGAAATATACTTGGAATATTGTCAATGTAAAAAAAAAAAAATAACTATATTGATTTTTACTGGCAACAGTAAGTGTAATTGGAACATAAATTTATAATGGGTTAAAAATAAAACAAATATATAAATAAAAGAGTGAGGACTTCGCCTCCTCATTGAACACCATCAAGTGAATTGTATGTATAAGTACGTTGTATATGTATAATAAATGTAATAAATGTAGGTAGTGGCATGGTTTTTCCAATGAGCCTGGTTAGCCAAAAATCATGGTTTGCAGAAAATAGCAGCCACACTTGTATCTGCCTATTTAAAGATAAAAAATATATATATATTGCATATGACTAAAATAAGCCATTTCCAAAATACCATGATATGAACGTGTTATTTGACAAATGTAAAATCCTTGTTTTTCCTCTGATCTGTTTCCTGTGACCACAAGCTGTTGCATCCAAAACAGCCACATGCATATTACATAACACACATCCGCACAACCGGTCCGAGCGAGATGAACTTGATTATCCCGGCTGAAATTGAACATGCTACATATCACTAGCAGCTGTGGGTGCTTGTCTAAATGGGATGTAATTTACTCCTCATTACACAATGCAAGCCTTAGGCACTACGGCAAAGCCTTCATTTCAGAAAATAGGCCAGAGAAATGCATAACACACTGAGGGGAAACATAGAGTAGATCTCATTCACTCATTTTCCTCTGCTTCTTCATAGCCTTCTTTCCCTTTTTGTCCTTTCAATGACTCTATCCGCAAAAGTGTCCAGTTCTATTTGTCCCCCTCTCTCGGGTGTGATGGCTGAAACGGAACAGTGCACAAGCAAATGTTTGCACTAACAGTGCAAACCCCGGAGACCAGGCGTACAGGAGCAAACTGTGAGTATGTGTGTTTGCCTTTTAAGAGGAAGTGAAGGTGGTATGTATGTAAGACAGATGGATAGAACAATAGAATGATAGAATGATAAATAGATGGATAGAATGATAGAACGATAGATATAATGATAGATAGAATGATAAAACGATAGTTAGATAATTGATAGATAGATGATAGATTGATTGAATTATAAAAGATAGATAGAACGATAAACCAATAGAACAATAAAATGATAGATAGATAGATAGAATAAAATGATAGCTAAAACAATAAAACGATAGATATAATGATAGAGTGATAGATAGATAGATAGAATAAAATGATAGATAAAACAATAAAATGATAGATATAATGATAGATAGATAGATAGATAGATAGATAGATAGATAGATAGATAAAAAGATGGAACGATAGAATGGTAGATAGATAGATAGATAGATAGATAGATAGATAGATAGATAGATAGATAGATAGATAGATAAAATGATAGAATGATAGATAGAATGATAGATAGAATGATAGAACAATAGATAGAACGACAGAGCGATAGAACGATAGATAGATAGAAAGACAGATAGAATGATAGATAGATAAACGATAGAACAATAGAATGATAGATAGATAGATAAAACAATAGAACAATAGAACAATAGATAGAACGATAGATAGATAGATAGATAGATAGATAGATAGATAGATAGATAGATAGATAGATAGATAAAACAATAGAACGATAGATAGAACGATAGATAGAACGATAGATAGATAGATAGATAGATAGATAGATAGATAGATAGATGGATAGATAAAACGATAGAACGATAGAATGATAGAACGGTAGATAGATAGAATAAAATGATAGAACGATAGATAGAACGATAGAACGATAGAACGATAGATAGATAGATAGATAGATAGAATAAAATGATAGATAAAATGATAGAATGATAGATAGAATGATAGATAGAATGATAGAACAATAGATAGAACGACAGAGCGATAGAACGATAGATAGATAGACAGAAAGACAGATAGAATGATAGATAGATAAACGATAGAACAATAGAATGATAGATAGATAGATAAAACAATAGAATGATAGATAGATAGATAAAACAATAGAACGATAGAACGATAGATAGATAGATAGATAGATAGATAGATAGATAGATAGATAAAACAATAGAACGATAGAACGATAGAACGATAGAACGATAGATAGATAGATAGATAGATAGATAGATAGATAGATAGATAGATAGATAGATAGAATGATAGAACGGTAGATAGATAGAATAAAATGATAGAAAGATAGATAGAACGATAGAACGATAGATAGAATAAAATGATAGATAAAACAATAAAACGATAGATATAATGATAGAGTGATAGATAGATAGATAGATAGAATAAAATGATAGATAAAACAATAAAATGATAGATATAATGATAGATAGATAGATAGATAGATAGATAGATAGATAGATAGATAGATAGATAAAAAGATGGAACGATAGAATGGTAGATAGATAGATAGATAGATAGATAGATAGATAAAATGATAGAATGATAGATAGAATGATAGATAGAATGATAGAACAATAGATAGAACGACAGAGCGATAGAACGATAGATAGACAGAAAGACAGATAGAATGATAGATAGATAAACGATAGAACAATAGAATGATAGATAGATAGATAAAACAATAGAACAATAGAACAATAGATAGAACGATAGATAGAACGATAGATAGATAGATAGATAGATAGATAGATAGATAGATAGATAGATAGATAGATAAAACAATAGAACGATAGATAGAACGATAGATAGATAGATAGATAGATAGATAGATAGATAGATAGATAGATAGATAGATGGATAGATAAAACGATAGAACGATAGAATGATAGAACGGTAGATAGATAGAATAAAATGATAGAACGATAGATAGAACGATAGAACGATAGATAGATAGATAGATAGATAGAATAAAATGATAGATAAAATGATAGAATGATAGATAGAATGATAGATAGAATGATAGAACAATAGATAGAACGACAGAGCGATAGAACGATAGATAGATAGACAGAAAGACAGATAGAATGATAGATAGATAAACGATAGAACAATAGAATGATAGATAGATAGATAAAACAATAGAATGATAGATAGATAGATAAAACAATAGAACGATAGAACGATAGAACGATAGATAGATAGATAGATAGATAGATAGATAGATAGATAGATAGATAAAACAATAGAACGATAGAACGATAGATAGATAGATAGATAGATAGATAGATAGATAGATAGATAAAACGATAGAACGATAGAATGATAGAACGGTAGATAGATAGAATAAAATGATAGAACGATAGATAGAACGATAGAACGATAGATAGATAGATAGAATAAAATGATAGATAAAATGATAGAAAGACAGAATGATAGATAGATAGATAGATAGATAGAACGATAGATAGATAGATAGATAGATAGATAGATAGATAGATAGATAGATAGATAGATAGATAGATAGATAGATAGATAGATAGAACGATAGAACGATAGATAGATAGATAGATAGATAGATAGATAGATAGATAGATAGATAGAACGATAGAACGATAGATAGATAGATAGATAGATAGATAGATAGATAGATAGATAGATAGATGGATAGATAAAACGATAGAAGATAGAATGATAGAACGGTAGATAGATAGAATAAAATGATAGAACGATAGAACGATAGATAGAACGATAGATAGATAGATAAATAAAACGATAGAACGATAGAACAATAGAACAATAGATAGATAGATAAAATTATAGTATGATAGAAGGACAAAACGATAGATAATAGATAGATAATAGATCGAACGATAGAGCGATGGATGGATGGATGGATACAAGGATGGATGGATGGATGGATGGATGGATGGATTGATGGATGGGGTGAAATATGACCTGAACATTTCTTTGTGAGATTCACCCATTTATTTTGCCCTGTTCTACATTATACCTACTGTCTAACCAGCTACTGCTTTTGTAATACAAAGGTACATTATTTATCGGGCCAATAAAGCACTAAAAGACACTGCAACTGAGAAAGACAAAGAGTGAGGGAGATGTAGAGGAAGCAGAGTCTGACTGACTGATTAAAAAACTGCCAGCTCGTCAAAAACGAAGCATCCTGACAGAAGCGCTGTAATGAGGCCAAAGACACATGTGCGAATGAAAGAGAGAGCTTTAAGCGGAGCCGGTCACAACTGGCACATGATTTATTCAGTGCGGGAGGGCGGGGGGTATTAAGGATTAAGACTAAGATTGAAAGTGCCACCTGAACCAGAAAGGGAGCTCAGCTGGTACCCTTCCCACCTACCAGCCGGCCCCCGCTCCCCTGCCGTCCCAAAGGCCCCAGGGCGGGTGACTTGAAGGGCCGTTAATTGTCACCAAACACGGCTTTAATCACATTCCCGGGGCCCCCCGCCCTCTGGGGCGTGACTAAACCACAACCGCGCCGCTGACGCGTGCCGTCATTAACACTGGGTCCCATATGCTGCGGACAGCCCCGGCGAGGTCCCACAGGGCTCCGTTCTGGGCCCATTGCAGAATTGATGTGTCCGGGGATTACACGCCGCGCTCTAATGAATAACTAAGTGGATCTACCAAACCGGTGCCGCACCGTTACCCCTCCTCCCCTTTCATTAGTCAAGCTCCGCCCTTAAACCAAACACACCACCTCTGGCACACTTACGCCACGCTTAGCATATGGCGGTCATGCTCAGAGACGAATAAATAACCTTTCAACTTCCCAGGACACCCCGTTCCTGTTTTTTCTCCTCCCGTTCTCTCTCGTCCCCACACCCCCACCGGCTGCCACACATATATGCTGTCTTGCTGGCAGCTTTTTATTGTCCTACTGCTCTGAAGAGAAAAGAGGGAATGTGTGAGTGTGGATGGGTGTGTGAAATAAGGGGGGTGTGAGAAGACTGAATGAGAAGTTGCCATAGCAACGGAGCCACACTGCTCTGCCGCAGTGAAGAAAGGCAGAAAGAGAGAGTTGGAGGAGTGAAAATGAGAATGGAGGGGGGAGTGAAGAACAGTGGAGAGGATTTGACAGAATCCCTGCAGTCCAGAGAGGAAGCAGGGAAGGAGAGGGTTGGGACATCGAGAGAAGTCAAAGAGGAGACTGAGTGCGCGCGAGTTTGTGTTTGCGTACGCGTGACGATAGTCGATGCAGATGAGGGTCAGTTTGTCAGCAGTTGTGGAAAAACTCGGAGACACCAGCGGTTCCCTCTTTTTGGCTAAATGAACAACTGACAGCGTTGAATGTCATTGCCGGTTGTTCACGGCAGTTCCAGAAATGTGAACGCTGATGCCTGGGGAGAATGAGGATAGTTACACTTGGTCACTTTGTTGCATTTTTACTGCTCAGACTACAAACCGATAAGAAAAGACCAAATGTAAATGCTTCCAACATGCATTTGATAGTAATACGATCACTCAAATCATTTTCCGAACATACAACTAAACCAAATGTAAACGTGACTGGTTGTTCGGACAACATGTAGACATTTCCCCCCGAATCGCATGTATATATCAATCACGGATAAGACATGTGGATAGAGAAAGCCAGCTCCAACATTAGTTGCCATATTGGGTAAATAGAATAAACAAAATTGTATCAAGGCATAATCACTAGGGCTGGGTAAAAAATATAGATTTCTCGATTTTAATCGATTCGCATTTTTATGAACCGATATCGATTCTTAATTCCAAGAATCGATTAGTCTGTTTTCAGTTGATGAATGAGCAGAATATGTAGCGCCTCCCATCCAATAAATCGCAATAATCTTTGTGCTTTGTTTCTTTAGATATGAAGCAAAGTCTCAGATTTCAAATGATGTCCATCTTATTATGAGATTCAAAACATAAAAACCGTTTTGGCGCTGTTTAATGTGGCGTGACAGATCGCTTTAGCGCCTCAGTTAAAGAGATGAGGCAGCGCATGTGAACATCCTCTCCTCCACTTTAATACCAGTTACAGCGCGAAATAAACATGAATGAACATCTGAAGGTATGTTACAATATACAGTACAACTTACTGAAATCCATATCATGTCTCGTGTAATCGCTCAGTCAGTGTTTCAACCTCGGAAAGACGTCAATAAAACAGCTTGTAAACAATGTCACGTAACGTCACATTTACCTCAGAAAAACATATTCAGTGACCATAAACTCATTAGTCAGCTAGAAAAGTGAACTCTAGAAAGCAACATTCTGATAAATATAGCTATGCACCGTTACATATTCATTATAATTTTTAATGTTCTTCAATATTTAATGCATGTTTGAATAAATCGGTTATGACAGACGCAATTTAAATGTCTATATTAAAAAAAAAATGAATTGGAGTAGAAATATGATTATGTAATTCTAAACTTTATTTATAATAAAAACATCATTGAGTGTAATTTGTGTTTGTATAAATAAGTTAATTTAACCTTCAATATTATTATAGTAGTACCAGCTGACTTACATAGTCAGTTTACAGAATAGTGTAGTTTACAGAATTAGTTGAGAGATTTTTTTTCCTCTAGAAAATTTGCCATGTACTGTAACTGAAATACTACATTCAAAATAATCGATATCGAATCGAAACGAAAGCATGTGAATAGTAATTGAATCGAATCGTGAAAATTGTGTCAATACCCAGCCCTAATAATCACGGACATTATACTTCCATATGCAGTGGGAATAGTGGAGCGGATTTGTTTTGGGAGAAATATTTACATGGCCAAATGTAAATGGAATGTGCATACACAATCAGACAACAATCGTATTTCAAAGAAAAATGTTTGCATTTGTTCTCTTTTACTACAAGCTGTCTTACATTTCAACCCCTCCCCTCTAAACATGTTTTATTCTATTTATTAAATTTGATATTGACAATGTCTAAGGCCTCATTTTGAACTAAAGTACCTGATACTACCATGGTTTTAGTAAGGATGCACCGATATCACAATTTCCAGAACGAGGCCGATACCGATACTTTTTATGTTTGGTACTCGGCAATACCGATCCCTGTATTGTCACTGCATTTGTAATGTTTAAATATATTAAGTAGATGAACCAAAAGAATACGATTTAACCAATATATATTTCCTTCAGTTATTTTCATGCTTAATTATGCCTGTTAAAACGTATTGTACAAGCTTCTGTCACTTTCACTGTTCATTTCATTGCTCTATCATATTTTATCTTTCATTTAAAAGCACAGCGCATATTTAGCGAGTGATTTCTTTGTCATTTGTTGTTTAATTAAAATTAAAAACACAGCGGCAGGTTTATTAAGCTGCTGTCCCTTTAAAGGATTAGTTCACTTTCAAATGAAAATTACCCCAAGCTTTCCTCACCCTCAAACCCTTTCTTCTTTCTGATGAACAAAATTGGAGAAATATTAATACATATCCTGACGCATCCAAGCTTTATAACGGCAGTGAACACGTGTCACGAGTATGAGCTGAAAAAAGTGCCTCCATCACATCCATCCATCATAAACGTTCTCCACACGGCTCCAGGAGGGTTAATAAAGTCCTTCTGAAGCGAAGTGATGCGTTTGTGTAAAAAAATATCTATATTTAACAAGTTACATTATGAAGTAAAATATCTAGCTTCCGCCAGACCACTTTCCGTATTCAACTTATGAAGTGTAAAACTCTCGCAGTTCAAAAAGCTTACGCTACATCCTACGTCTTCCCTATTCAACTTACGGAAAAAGTGTAACTGACACGACGCCAGTTTAAACTTTCTTCATAACATTAATACAGAAGGCGAGATATTTTACTTCATAACTTGTTAAATATGGATATGTTTTTTACACAAACGCATCACTGCGCTTCAGAAGGACTTTATTAACCCCCCGGAGCCGTGTGGAGTACACGTTTATGATGGATGGATGTAGATGGAAGCATTTCCTTCAGCTCATACACATGAACCCTGTTCACTGCCATTATAAAGCTTGAATGCGTCATGACTCAGGATATTTATTAATATTTCGTTGATTGTGTTCATCAGAAAGAAGAAAGTCATATAGACCTAGGATGGCTTGAGGGTGAGTAAAGCTTGGGCTAATTTTCATTTGAAAGTGAACTAATCCTTTAAGACCGAATGCACAAATTATGTTTTTGTTCACTTAACCAACTATGTTTAACTCATTTGATTAGCAAGAACTCAAAATAAAAAAGTGAATTAAATTGCATGCAATTAACATACATGAGTACTACAAACTCAAAACATGATAGTTCTGCTTACTTAAAATTGGGAACATCATAACTCAAAAAAAATGATGTGAAAGATTACCTCAAATATTTTGAGTTAGCCTAACTTATTTAGGTTTACGGTGTAGTTTTTACATAATTTTGTGTGAATTTGTCAGTTCAAGCGTAAGAAGACGTGAAAGAGAATTCAATGCAGTATTCAAACGCTGTCTAAATGCGGCTTTCTAGGAGCATGCTTCGGATTTTGCACACAGTATACTTCTTGTCCTGTAAACGTCCTGTAATAATGTAGGGAATATACATCGTTATACATAAATCACGCAACAAAGTTCAAGTTTTTACTTACATATAGGATTTAGTTTTAAAACAAATTACACGTGTGCTGAGTGAACGATCACCAATCAAGAGCATGCAACAGAAGTGTGCGCTCTCTCTATTTACCGTCAGTTAACATTAGTAATATGCGTTTTGTTTTACATTATTTTGCTATTGACAAATCCGACCGAACTACATACTTTCCAGCGATGTCTGCGAAAAAGGGATGTGCGTTTGACAAGCTCATGCATTTAATGAGTATGAGTACACAAGTGCAGTATTGGGCCTGATACCAATACTGGTATTGGTACATCCCTAGTTATAAGACATGGTGCCATGGGTTTTTTTGACATTTACTCTGGACATAATTTGGAGAAACCATGTACACTGAACCACTGAATAAATCGCACTACCCTGGTGTTGCTATCTGACACCATTAGAATTTAATTTATGGCTACAGTACTTATTTGTAAGGGTATTTTTCAACCAGATACACAATGAACTGAATAGACATAGAAAAGTTTCTGTAGACCCCTGACACTTCACTAATGTGAAAACACTCTTTCAGAATGCTAATTTTGTTGACATATTTAAAAAAAAATTAATTAAAGCCTTCAATGGTTGTGAGGCTGCACCATAGAAGCTTCTGACAGATATTTAGTTAATAAGCCATTTTATTTGACACAAATTGTGAGGGTTTGTCAAAATTCATTATAATCGCTTCTACACTACAATGAAAACTTTGATTAAACAAACCCCATAACCTAGACAGGAAGGCAGCGTTTGCTTGCACGCTGCCAGAATGACACCCGCGAGCGGATTCTTCTGAGCAGAAAGCCTTGAGGAGGGGAGCAAGGCCTGGTGACAGCTGTCTGGAGACACGAGGGCTTTGTTTACCCAGTTGTGAATATGCATTGCCACTCGAGTGGGTGTACACAAGGATAAAGCAGTGATTGAGTACAACCAGACAGAACAGGAAGAGAGACGCACACTCAGTAATCTGTACTCCTGTCAGGCACAGCACTGTGAAAAAGTCCAATCAAATCACGATTACAGGTATCCTTGCTGTGAAGATACGTACAAGAGGCTAATACTAATACTAGCCTAAAATGTTTATTAAAAAAAAGTACAACTCACTGTAAACCACTACATTTGGTCATTCAGGCACAATAACTGACCTCTTTCATCCATACGAAAGATTAAAAACTCCATAAATAGAAAGCTCTTTACAAGAAGCACTATTTTTCCATGCTGCCAAAACAATGCAGGAGCCCAGTAGCCTTCCAGCACAACGGAAGAGACACGCTTGACCATGAGTGTTTTCAAAGAGAGAGATGATGGGGAAGGTGGAATGGTGAATAAAAAATAAAGCAAGAGAGAGAGAGAGAGAGAGAGAGAAAGACTAGAGCTCTTAAGGACTTGCCTTCAGATAGAAAAGCTTTCAATTATTGATGGATTCAAAATGTCAGAACACACAAGAGGACCTAAAGAAATAATGCAGTGGAAGCGGCCACCAACCGAATCCACTGACTGCATTTCCGCAAATAAGAATATTCTAATGTTAATAGGAATTTGGTCATATTCTAAATACATTTTGCTCAGCAATAATCCCATTAGGAAAACATTCCGATTGCAAAAAAATCTGAATAAAACGTCCAACATATGCCTGTATTATTCAGAATTTTGTGGAATATTCATTTATATCTGTGTGTGACCAACCAAAAGTAACGGTGGATGCTATGAAATATGGGAAAGTCAAGATATCTTATGCTCATCACGTTTGCGTACAGTAAAAACAATAATACTGTGACATTTTTAATATATTTTAAAATGTATTTCATTTCTGTGATCAAAGCTGAATTTTCAGCATCATTCCTCCAGTCTTCAGTGTCACATGATCCTTCAGAAATCACTCTAATATTTCTGCTCAAGACAAATTTCTGATTATTATCAATGTTGAAAACAGTGTGGCTTAATATTTTTTGGGAAACCGCGATACATTTTTTTCCGGATTATTTGATAAGTACAAAGTTCAAAAGAACATCATTTATTTGAAATATAAAATCTTCTTTTGTAAAATTAGAAATTATTGTCACTTTTGATCAATTTATAATAATTATTAGTGAATTACCATGCTAAATAACTAAAAATATATTATTAAAATGGCAAAAGGTAAAAGCCAGAAAATGAACGTGTAAATCTTATTTCAGGAAAGGATGGATCTTAATTGTCTTAATTTCTTTATCAGGGAAAGTCAAAGTGTAAAATCATAAAGTTAACAGAGCAGTGAGGAAAAAGCGATCGCTCGCTGTTGAGTGGCACTGTTGTTAATTGGCCGTTACATGTTCCACATGTCGCCATGCAGACGGCGGGGGATGCTGTGCTGTTTAACACAGACAGGATCGATGAAGAGAGCAGATGAGATTGAAGAATTAAGTGGCAGTGAGGAGTGAGATGACTGGGCCAGTGGAGAGGGAGGAGCGGTCATACTGGGTCCATCCCCAGAGAGGAAAACCATGTCTCTGCAGTCATGTGTGTCCTTCCCCTCCCCCTTTACTGGGATGCTTGGATCTCCCTTATGTGGGACTATCCCATCCACTTCATCAGGGTTGGTTGCCTCACACAGAACTGCACAACACCGCCATCTACTGGCAGAGGCAGAATGCCTTTCTCTCTGGCTCAAAGGTGTGGCCACTGTTCTTTATGCATAGAGATGCTGGAAAACCTTCATCTAAGCAACATTTTTAAGCATATTAATTAAAAAGAAGGCGGTTACTAACAGCACGCAGGAAAAAAGTATGATACTTTTTATTTTGACCAAATTCAATGGCAGGATCTCATGTATCCTTTGCTGATATGGAAAGCCCAGAACGCTTTATGACAAGCTCAGTAGAAAAAATAATTTGAGATGGTGGTCGGAGTCGAGGGAAATGCTAAATATATTTCACTGAATACTGAATAGTACCATGAAAGAATAGTTTTAATGAAAAAATGGCATTTATGTGTGGTATTTCGTGCATTATAGTTTAGCAACATGCTCAAATGCAATCAGCTGTAAGCATTAGTGTGCTTCTCATGACATTAACTATTCAATCATGATTAAAACGGACCTTCAACAATGTTTATGATTAATCTTATATGAGTGTGAAAGCATGTTATGATGTAGTAGTTTTTGCGAGAAAAAAAAAGATAAACACATGGTAATGTTTATTTTGGATAATCCAGCGAATCAAGAGTTGTACAAAAGAAAGTTACTTAATGTTTGCTTTCTCTTTTTATTGGAACTTGAAGGATGTAGACCAAAAGACAAGATTATTCACCCAAAACAATAAATCTAATGTTCTAACACAAATATCTGAGACTCCAAATTCTAAAAACGAGTTCTCATCTTGACTTGTTTGGGATGCGTCCCACTCTGTATTTTTGCAATACTTTAAATTTTTGCCCTAATATATGGAATCCTATTTCTGCCATATAAGAAAAAAAAAAAAAAAATAATAATAATAATTCTTTGGTAAATCATAATTTTCATAACTATGACATAAAAACTGAAATTGAGATGCTAAATCTAAATTATGAGATTAAGAAGTCATAGTTATGACAATAAAAATGTTGAAATTATGAGAAAAAAGACTGCCATAGTTCTGACTTATGACTTAATATATCAATTTATTTAATAAATATATCTTAAAGGGATAGTTCACCCAAAAATGAAAATTTGATGTTTATCTGCTTACCCCCAGCGCATCCAAGGTGTAGGTGACTTTGTTTCTTCAGTAGAACACAAATGATGATTTTTAACTCCAACCGTTGCCGTCTGTCAGTCAAATAATGGGAGTGGATGGGGACTTCTGCTATAAGAGTAAATAAAGCTTGCTTAGACAAGTCCAAATTAAACCCTGCGGCTCGTGACGACACATTGATGTCCTAAGACACGAAACGATCGGTTTGTGCGAGAAACCGAACAGTATTTATATCATTTTTTACCTCTAATACACCACTATGTCCAACTGCATTCATCACTCGATTCGTTTGGTCTGATCGCGCTCTGACAGCGGCAGTGATGTCTCGCGCATATACTTCAATGAGAGCGAGACATCACTGCCGCTGTCAGAGCACGATCAGACCTTACTAACGAGTGCTGCACGCGGTTGGACATAGTGGTGTATTAGAGTTAAAAAATTATATAAATACTGTTCGGTTTATCGCACAAACCGATCGTTTCGTGTCTTAGGACATCAATGTGTCGTCATGAGCCGCAAGGGTTTAATTTGGACTTGTCTATGCAAGTTTTATTTACTCTTATAGTAGAAGTTCCCATCCACTAGCATTATTTGACTGACAGACGGCAACGGTTGGTGTTAAAAATCATCATTTGTGTTCTACTGAAGAAACAAAGACACCTACACCTTGGATGCGCTGGGGGTAAGCAGATAAACATCAAATTTTCATTTTTGGGTGAACTATCCCTTTAAAGGGGACCTATTATGCCCTTTTTTTTTTTTTTTACAAGATGTAATATACAAACCAACATTATTCAGACACCTTGAACATTTCATTCATTAATATAGTTTATTCACTATAGTTTACAAAAATTGGTTATAAAATATGACAAAATCTCAGAGTTAAACTGTGTCAGGAAAAAATAATCTTAATTATGTCAGATAACACTTAAGCAAAACATGGTCAGGTAAAAGTGTCTGAATAATTTTTGGTTCCAAATTTTTATCACTTTTACTGGTAGTCCACTGTTTATTTTTGGGTATAATATATCACAGTTTACTTTATTTTGCTATCTTCACTTACATAAATGAACTATAGTGTCATGCACCCACTAGTAAAATATATCAAAAATATAAAAATGTCTGAATTATTTTTGGTTTGACTGTAAGTCTCAGGTGTCCACAGAATGTGTCTGTGAAGGTTCAGCTCAAATACCCCACAGATTATTTATTATACCATGTTGTAAATGAGTGGAATCAAAAACATGCTGTTTTCATGCATGTATCTTTAAATGCAAATGAGCTGCTGCTCCCCGCCCTACTTTCCAGAAGAGGGCGGAGCCTTTACAGCTCGTGCCTCGAATACTAACAAAACATCTATTTGGTTTTGATTATCTCTATCGTGGTCACGCTCACTTGACATTGCAGTTCTTCATCATCATGAAAGTTTATTATCTGCATGCGTTTTAAAGCCAGAACAGTGTAAACTTCTGATATATGGTTTTCTGAACGCACACACCCAAAGCACATGTACAGAAAGATGAGTATTAAACTAAGTTCTCTTTCACGTAATATTGCACTTAAAACACACAAGATTGTCAAAAACACACAAAGTTCACATAAGCACAGTCAGTTATGTCTGTGAATGTAAACAGCAGTGAAATAAATCACGTGTATATTAGATCTGTATATTAAAATGAAAGCAGCGCAATATACAGTACCTACTGCTCTATATGCTGTTAATGTGAATCAAAAAATAAAATAAAAGCAGAAAATCACTCACTGCTCTTGATTGAATAACTTTAGTAACTTTGATAAGAATACATTTCTTACTTGAATGCTGCTGTTAAATGCTCTGGCGAGGAGATAAACATGGCGGACTGTGAACAGCTCACTGAGGGCGGGGTCTATGCGAATAGGACAAAGTACGTCAGCAGTCATGGGCGGGGGCTAAGCATTTGTGATGTCACAAAAGTTACAATTTGCAACATATGATTTATGGGGATTAATAAAAAGGAGTGGGCTTATTTGGGTGGTTGTGTACACACACTGCCGACACACATTTATGTTCAAACACCATGTAAAAGTGAATTTTGCATAATAGGTCCCCTTTATTATCTCAATTTTTTTACTTTTTATGTCATAATTATGATTTTGTAATAATTTTGACTTTTTTGTCATAGTTAAAGGGTTAGTTCACCCAAAAATGAAAATTCTGTCATTAATTACTCGCCCTCATGTCGTTTCACACCCATAAGACCTTCGTTCATCTTCAGAACACAAATTAAGATATTTTTGATAAAATCCGATGGCTCAGTGAGGCCTCCATTTACAGCAAGATAATTAACACTTTCAGATGCCCAGAAAGCTACTAAAGACATATTTAAAACAGTTCATGTGACTACAGTGGTTCAACCTTAATGTTATGAAGTGACAAGAATACTTTTTTGTGCGCCAAAAAACAAAATATTGACTTTATTCAACAATATCTAGTGATTGGCGATTTCAAAACTCTGCTTCATGAAGCTTCGAAGCTTTACAAATCTTTTGTTTCGAATCAGTGGTTCAGAGCGTGTATCAAACTGCCAGAGTCACGCCCCCCAGTGGTGAACCATTGAAATTTCGAAACACTTACGACGTAACGAAGCCTCATTTACTGCAATCACGTGACTTTGGCAGTTTGATACAAGCTCCGAACTACTGATTTTTAAACAAAAGATTCGTAAAGCTTCGAAGCTTCATGAAGCAGTGTTTTGAAATCGCCCATCACTAGATATTGTTGAATATGAGTAATTAATGACAGAATTCACCCATTTTTGGGTGAACTAATCCTTTAAGAATTACCAAAGCATGATTTTTTCTTATTTTGAGGAAATGGGCTTCCAAATCAATCTCACGTTTAAATAACTTTAAAAAGTTTTGCCTACAGACAACCCTGCAAAATATATATATCATTAAGGCAAAATGTCTACAGTTCTGCAGTATATACTATCACAACGCCAGCCCTAGTGCTCATGTTTTAGATCAGTAATTTGAGAGTTTCCATTTCACTTAGCATGCTGCCTAACGGCACAGTTACACCGACAGCAATTAAATCTCTGAAGGTCGACACTCGCTGTACTGTTGATGCGATCAGTCATTTTTACACAATTGCTGTATTAAAGTTTATCACAAGGTGAATCATGTCAGCTCCCCATCTGTACTCTCATTGCTGTATCGTCTCACTGCTAATTTGCATAAAGTCAAACTTTCTGTTTGATGTCAGTAACCTCAGATCAGCAGATCTTATTGAAAATGGTTATTGCTTATGTAGACAGCAGACAGCTTAAAGTGTGAGTTTGTGTTGGAATGTTCCAGAACCTGAGCGGACCAGTTCCTGCTCCATCACCCCACAGCCCAGCACCTCCAACCATTCGCCCTGGAAGCGCACCTCCATCTCGAAGGAGGGATGTGTGAAAGGGAAGTAGCAGTCCACCCAGCGGATCTCCAAATCTGCAAGACATAAACAGACAGATGGAGGAGAGCTGGACAGAGGAAGTGAGGGGGAAAAAGGTGTGAACATCACAGGATTTCTACCTTCCCCAAAAAGGTGTCGCATGAGGCGCGTGAGTGCCTGTTTCAGATCGAACTCCACCAGTTTGACGGCCTCCAGAGTGTGCGTTTCCTGTTTCTGAGGCGTGCGACGGCCACCACTCTCAAACAATGACAGGTCTTCACCATTCTCCACTCGAGCAAACAGCTAATAGAATGAGAAGGGTTGAAAACAAGTGTGCATATTCAACTGCATTCAGAAAGATTACGTTAAGATTTCATCATGACTTCTCTGACACCTGTCTTCAAGCAACCTATTCATTACAGTCTGGATGCTTTAAATAAACAGCTTTTTCTACACAGATAGGCAGGGGGTTCTGGAAGGCAAGGTCTATAGAGGACTGCTTTAAAAGGTCAAGTTTGTAATTTTACAATGTTTAAATATTTTCTTCTATCGTAGTTTAAAGGAACACTCCACTTTTTTGAAAATAGGCTTGAAAACAGTTGAGTTTTACCGTTTTCGAATCAATTCGGCCGATCTCCGGGTCTGGCGGTACCACTTTTAGCATAGCTTAGCATAGTTCATTGAATCTGATTAGACCGTTAGCATCTCGCTCAAAAATGACCAAAGAGTTTTGATATTTTTCCTATTTAAAACTTGACTCTTCTGTAGTTACATCGTGTACTAAGACCGACGGAAAATGAAAAGTTGCGATTTTCTAGGCAGATATGGCTAGGAACTATACTCTCATTCCTGCGTAATAATCAAGGAACTTTGCTGCCGTACCATGGGTGCAGCAGGCGTGATGATATTACGCAGCGTCTCTCACAAATGTCTCCATGGTTGCAAGGCACGCTCCCCGTTCAAGCAGGGGGTCAAAGGCGGTGCGTAATATCAGCTAAAAAGCTGGGAACACACAATGATATTCAAACTCACATTAGACGCTTTTAACATTAAATAAAGCTACCTGATATTATCATTGCCATACTTCGTGTTGTTGTTCCAGCCGCGACGTCGCGGAGAAATAGAAACCGTTTCTAAAATAGAATATTCGCGTATCGCCGTTGCGGCTGGTTAGGACAAAAACTCAGATTAATATGGAAAAGTATGGCAAACCAAAATGTTCAGAATTACTCTACAGATTAATCGCGTTTACAGTCAAATGGCATCAAATACGGCGTTTTAAACAATATTTGCGCCGTTGTGATTACAAACGCCGTCAATGACGCCGTATTTGCACAACTTTTAAACACTATCTCGCTTCTGTTATACTAGGGATGATTTCTCGTTTTGGAAATATTACTTAAAGCTAGTGTTCAGTTATTTACTAATGTGAAAAGTATCTGGGTAATAAGTTGAACACATAGAATGGGGTAGGTATTGCTGAATATGAAATCTTAGCAATTACATTAAGATAAGAGGTGCGATTTTTAATTAATAGGTTGTTGGATGAAAATATCCACAAAGTTATAGGCTATCTATTGTACATATAGGCACTCCTTTGGCTAAAATTATCTGTGCTGAATTGGTCTGGTCTGACTCAGTTTACCACTGATTGGGTGAAAACCATTTAAACCTACTGGCTGTGGAAATCAAGGGGAGTGACTCATTATACTATAAGCAAAATGCCGTAAAAGACGTGCACTCTGTGCAACCAAAACAGCGGTTTTTACGGCGTCATATGGCAAGATGGACGGCTTAAAAAGCGACGCTAAATACGCCGTAATTGACGGATTTTCACCGTTTTTTTTAGCGAGTCTGACTGTTTCTATAGAAACCGGTGATTCTAACGGCCGCTGAAGTGACGCGATGACTTTACCAGTCGGCGATTGGCTCTTGTTTAGAAGGCGGGACTTATTCCGCCATATTGCGCGTTACACTTTCTCCCATTCAAAACAATATGAGTGACACGTCTTGTGTTATTCTATAGTCTTTGGTAAAACACGAGCACGCATTCAAACGCAAATTCAATATCCCGCCTGCAGTATTTTGAGAGTGGCTACCTGTAGTGATGGCCGATTTCGAAACACTGCTTCATGAATCTTTTGTTTCGAATCAGTGATTCGGAGCGTGTATCAAACTGCTAAAGTCACGTGATTTTAGTAAACGAGGCTTCGTTACGTCATCACTGTTTCGAAACAGTTCGAAATTTCAATGGTTCACTGATAGAGGGCGATGATAAAGTGAGCCCATGAATCATGCAGATTCACTGAGAACTATTGAACAAGTGTCTAGGGCTTTACCCTATGATTTTGCCTGATCTCCGATCAGTTTTATACATTTGTAGATGTTTTAATTATACATTAGAATAATTAAAATTAATAATGGTAGTTATTAATCTCTTATTGGCCTGTTTAGCTTGAGCCATGGAACAAAGAAACAAGCCTTTAAAATTGATAAAAGAACACATATTATACAGACACTCTATATTTAATCTTATTAGATGATTAGTTAATTCCATTTGATTGATTTTGCTTTCAATAAAACTTTTGCAATACATTTGTTAAAGTGTATTTTTAATGCATGTTTGGCCTGGGTTTTGTTGCATTTCCACTGTTCTGACCACTAGGGGTCACCGTGGAGACGGGTGTCAGATTGTTTCGAAGCCTCGAATCATTACAGCACATTTGCTTCAACTGTTTCAGTGTTTCACAAAGCCTCGATCTGCCCATCACTAGCTACCTGATGCATGCAAATATCTCCCAATATGAAAGATATCTTATGGTGCGTTCACACCAAACGTGAATGAAGCGTTAAGCGCGAGTGATTTACATGTTAAGTCAATGCAAAGACGCGAATAGACATTCTGCGGCGAGATTTCGCGCGAATTGAGCGTTTCGGGCGTTTGACGCGCGTAACGCATGATTCGTGCGAAACGTGCAAGTTGAAAAATCGGAACTTTGGCGAAAATTCGCACCGCGTTAACCAATCAGGAGCTTGCTCTAGTAGTGACGTGACGTAGCAAGCTGAGGTAGAAATCTGAAACAACAATGGAGGACAAAATCATCGTCGCTGTAAATCTTCATACTTTTATAGAAACAGAAATAAAAATGATGTTGCTTGAAAGAAAGTGATTGAGGAGGTCGGACAATCTGGCAAGTTGTAAAAAACGGTCTTTGAGCTATATAAATATACATATTGAGACTACAAGCTAGCTAAAGCCGACCAATTGAGCTTATTCGCTGTAATTTACAACTATTTCCCCACTGACAAGTTGTGTTTATTCAGAGGTAGTGTGCAGAAAGAAGTGGAAGAGTCTGGGACACATAAAGGAGCGGGAGAGCCCCTCTCATGACGCGAATTCGCATCTGTTGTGAAGTGAATTTCACGCGCGAATGAAGCGAGTAAACTCAAAATATTCAAGCGTCCAACTACGCGCAAATAGCGCGATTTATTCGCGCAAGTCACGTCTGGTGTGAACGCAGCATAATGGCTGGGCTTGGGCTATGTAGCTGTAACCATCTCTCAGCTCTGTATCATACTTGAAGAATAATTTGGTCTCTATTTAATGACTTTGATTATGGTTGAACTTATTGTTTGTACTTAATAAGACTAGACTAAATTTTTATTTATACTGTTTTTATTACTGTGATCAGTTTGTGGAAAGGAGTTCAATTAGGAGGATTTCACCATTCTAACCTCATGGTTGGAGAAAAGCCGCACTCCCTCCATCTGGTGGAAGACAGGATAGTGGCTGGAGTCTATCTCATCTCGTCTATATACGTCTCCAGCCAGCAGGAAGCAATCCAGCCCTGCGCGCACCAGCTCCTTCTGGTGGGCAGAGGTGTGGGCCCGCAGCATGTGTGTGCGGATTCAGGTAGTAATTGTCCCCTTTTTTCCGACTGGGATGGTCTGGAGGAATGAGCAAGCTATCGAAGTTCTGCTCCACCGTCACTACTGGGCTGAGGTTGTCATGTACAGAAAAGAGTGGGTTTCCTGTGCGGCCGATGTAGGAGCGGTAAAAATGGTCTTTGATGCGTTCTTTAATAAGCCACAAGGGATGGTGCCGTCGGTTGTGAAGCTGGCAGCCAACTTTGGACAAGATTTTAGCTGTCACATTGGTCATGTCATCTCGTGGGTAGACATGGCTCAAAACTTCTACTGAGTTTTCACTAATCTGTGGCTGAGGAGTGGAGCCATCCGTCGACAGCCCCCTGCAGGGGTGGAATTTGTAGGACAGGGTGAGGGCACTGGTCCATTGGCAGTCAGCAGGACAGTGACGGACAATGTGTTTGAGGAGAGTCCGGGAACTACTGAATAACCTCATAGTAGCTGGTCCATGAGTCTTGTAAGAAAATAGAGAAATACTTTAGTTCTGTGAAGAATTTATTCTGCTTCCTGATTCAAACTGAATGATCAGCAATACTAAAAGTTATGGGAAAGGACTAAACACTGACTTACTGTACTGCTGAAGCCCTCTCTAATAGATGAATTACAGCAAATTAATAAAATAATTTGTACAATGCAACATTCGCCGGATTCCAGAGATGCTGTCTTTAAATTCATCATGTTTAAGAGTTTCTATTGCCAACAAAACACTGGTTCTGTAACACATTCACTAGCTTCAAATACTGTCAAACTTTTAAGTAGAAAATGACTGATTGTTTCGCTAGATAAGACCCTTGTTCCTGATCGTGTAGAGTCCTTTGAAGCTGCATTGAAACTGCAGTTTGGACCTTCAACCCAATCCTGGAATGTTTTCCTCAAAAACCTTAATTTCTTTTCAATATGAAGAAAGAAAGACAAACATCTTGGATGACACGGGGGTGAGTAAATTATCAGGAAATGTTATTTCTGAAATGAACTAATCCTTTAAGAGTGACTGTACGAACTCTGAAGTCATCTGGTGTCTGCTGCTGTAGTTTGTTTGTATCGCTCTGGTAATAAACATTGTTGTAAGTGCAGTGGAGATTCTCAGGCTCACTGGGCTTCTGTCGAGCAGTGTGAGAGTTAGATTACATTACTGGGATGTCAGATGAGTTTGTGCACAAGGGACTTAACCTCAGAAACCCCTTGTGAGATGCGCGGTGCCTGTTCTAACTTGCGACATAGGAAGCGAGGCCCTGTGAGAGAGCTGATGGAAATAGCACGTGAGAGCTCAAGCCCTCACAAACAGAGAGACAGAGAAACAGATGCTCATCTCATTGTCTTTGCTGCCAGCACACCACACATTAAAGCAGGATCTGATATCCATCACACAGCGTGCTAAATCCGGGGTGTCATAGTACACCGTGGACGTGATTTATGGGGAGTGTAGTAAACTGAATTAAGGGTGGTCCTGTCCTCATTGCCCCCCCTTTGATTTTCTCATTTTGTTTAGTTTTCTCTGTCCCTGACAATCTCTGTCCCCTTTTTATAGTTTGTACCCTTACAATATCACACTGCTTGATTACTGTATTCATGTAGCATAGTACTTACATGAAAAAATACATCTACAAAATGTACTCCAGCACTTTAAAGGTGCCCAAGAATGCTTTTTCACAAGATGTAATATAAGTCTAAGGAGTCACCTGAATGTGCTGAAGTTTCAGCTCAAAATCATAGATTTTTTTTAATTAATTTTTTTAACTGCCTATTTTGGGGCATCATTAACAGCACGATTTAGGCAGCGCCGGCCCTTTAATTCGCATGCTCCCTGCCACACGAGCTGTCGACTATATTACAGGCATTTACAAAGTTCACACAGCTAATATAACCCTCAAATGGATCTTTACAAGATGTTCGTCATGCATGCTGTATGCATGCCTCGAATTATGTGAGTAAAGTATTTATTTGGATGTTAACATAGTGAATTTGAGGCTGTCCTCCGTGGCTAATGGCTAATGCTACACTGTTGGAGAGATTTATAAAGAATGAAGTTGTTTATGAATTATACAGACTGCAAGCGTTTAAAATGAAAATAGCGACGGCTCTTGTCTCCGTGAAACGATGGTAACTTTAACCACATTAACAGTACATTAGCCATGCTAACGAAACTTTAGAAAGACAATTTACAAATATCACTAAAAATATCATGTTATCATGGATCATGTCAGTTATTATTGCTCCATCTGCCATTTTTTGCTATTGTTCTTGCTTGCTTAACTAGTCTGTTGATTCACCTTGCACAGATCCAACGTTATGGCGCACTGCTTGCCTTTTATAATGTTGGGAACTGTGGCATTCAAATATTGGGGCGTACCCCGACATAGTAACACGGTGTTATGTTGAGATTCGCCTGTTCTTCGGAGGTCGTTTAAACAAATGAGATTTATATAAGAAGGAGGAAACAATGGAGTTTGAGACTCAATGTATGTCTTTTCCATGTACTGAACTCTTGTTATTTAACTATGCTGAGGTAAATTCAATTAAGGCACTTTAAAGAATACCACAGTACAACTATGGCACATGCTATTCCCATGATATATGTTCAAAATAAAACATGGTAATATCATGGTACTTTAAAGTAATTCAAATAAAAACATATTAAACTAATGACACATGCTATTTCCATTGTATATATTAAAAAATTAAAGTACCATGATATTACCATGTTTTAAGTAATTCTAAGAAAACCACGGCACAACTATGGTACATGCTATTCCCGTGATACATATTCAAAATTAAACATGGTAATATCACAGTACTTTAAAAGTAATTCAAAGAAAACCATCCTAAAACATGGCTTTACCATGGTTCAACTAAGATATTTGTTGAAAGAATCCTGCTATTCCTACGGTACATTTCCAAATACATGGTATTGCCATGATTCCCCAAGAAATTTCAAAGAATACATCACTTACAGAAATGTACCATGGTACTACCATGTTGTTTATTGTACATATCATGGTATTACTATGGTATTTTGGACATATAACAAGTGGTACATACATTTTAGTACTATGGTATACTATGATTTCAAAAGTAGACTGTACAACCACAGTACTTTTATGTAAGGGATATAGCCTATTCACTTACAAAACAGTATTATCATGATTTTTGGACATGTAGTACAATGTTGTTCTTGGAAGTAAACTGAAGTACATACACATAAAAGCCAGCATCATGGTATTGCCATGGCAGAACATGGTAGTTCACAGAAAAGCATGGTACAACTATGCCGCATATTGAAAGAACCATGCAATTTGCTTATTTCACGTCTCAAAAACACTGCATTACCATTGTATTCTAAGGTAACTGGTACGTTCAATGAACTGTGCTATTCACATGGAACATATCCAAAAAAAAAATGGCACAAACATGGTACATTGTCTAAAAAAAATCATGGTAGTACCAAAATTATTTTTGGAGCTTTTGCCACTATCCATTCTAATTCCCCTATTTGTGAGTTTTTGTAATGTCATCTGTCATCTTTCTTTCCCTTTTCTTGTCCTTTCCTTGTTCGACCTCTCTATCAATTCATATACATTCATCCTCTTCCACCCCCTCTCAATTATTCTCCCCATCCCTCTCTCTTTCTCTCTCAGAGAGCATTCAGGTTTGGCTCAGGTGCTGGATGTTCTGAGGACACAGGGCTGTATTTATCCCACACTAACAGTTCTTCATATTTGTTTTGACCAAGCAATATTTTATGAGGGTGAAAGAAAGGACTCATTTTTTCCCCTCTCATCTCATCACTCTTTCTCTCTCGATCTGGAGAACGGCACAAAATAGAGGCATTGTCACTCTGTGGGACTTATGCACTCTCAGAAACACATGCATACTGTCAGTACTAAGAGTGTTATGAGAAGTCACAAGTACAAAGAGAGTGTGTTGTTGCACTGCGGTGTCATTGCAGTACAGCAGCGTTCAAGATGCTGCTCCAGCTAAGACCTCGTTTTTTTCATCATGATTCAGTGAGAGTATCAGATGAAAATACCAGGTCTGCAAATGCAGGTTACAAAGCACAAAGTCCTTCCTAAGGTAGGGAATTATTCTCTATATGAGTGCGCACTGTTTCTGAACACTCTGAAACGCCTCCATTGTAGTCTTGAGTTTTCTTCCGGGAATGAACACGTCACAATATTCCTTCTTTAAATAATTCCCGCCCAAGGCATATGCAAAATAAAGAGGCGGGGCCTGGCTGACTTAGTAGTGTGTTGAAACTCACGGTATTGGTAAGTTTCAGGACTTTTCCCAAACACGCTTGAAGCGTTTGACCAATCACAACACATTGGTCTAGCCAACCAATCAGAGCACATTGTGCTTTTCAGAAGGAGGGGCTTCATAGAGACGGGAACTAAACAGCATTACTGACAGGCTGGGAAGAGAAGTGCTAAAATAATGTGTGTTTTTGAACATTCAAGCATGAAAACCTATGAAAACAAAAACAAGACTTTGTAAAAGGGCATAATAAGGCCTCTTTAAGTAAATAAATGAATTAGTTTTTAAATCCCTTTTCACTATTAAATGGAGAAAATAAGATGGCTCATCCATGCTCTTATATCAAGTCTCTTCCTACCACACTCACCCAGCCAAGGCTGCTAGACTAGACCACAAATCTACAGGAGTGCCGCCCACTTTGTTTCTAACAAATAAATCTCAGTGCTACTCTACGGGTTTAATATCCCAAAATATATGCTCTCGTCTACTATGGAAGATGCTTCATAAAATTATCCAATTAACATAAGTGAACATTCCTCAAGAAAAATAAAAATATATATTACATAAAACTTCCCACACTTAAAGGGCACCTATTATGCTCCTTTTTACAAGATGTCTCTGGTGTCCCCAGAGCATGTATGTGAAGTTTCAGCTCAAAATACCCCACACAGATAATTTTTTACAGTTTTTGTGTGTCCCTTTAAATGCAAATTAACTGGTGCTTCAGGCCCCCTTTCAAAAAAAGAGGGCAGAGCTTCAAGACCTCATTCTCTGGCATACTGGCAACAACAAAACAGGACAATCTCACACACTGAAATTGTCAGGAACTGTCAGTAGCGGTGTTCAGCCTTATATGTTCGAACTGGAGTGGTTGAAAAGACCCTTGTTTGTGAAGCAGTTTGGTGCAAAATGATTGGCGCAAACGTATAAGGCTTTATCGATTTCGAAAATGAAATTTAACCACAATGTCCTCAGTGACTCAGATGGCTGGAGTCTATGGAGACTTTTATGTGCATTGGTACATTCCAAAACACAACACTTGTAATGACTCTTTGGCACAGATATTGTACAACTCAGCTGCTACAGCGAGGATATAGAAACGGTAGACTGTGGGCGGGGCTTCTCCATACAATAATGTCATCATAGAATCTGAATCAGCTCATTTGAAGACACTTCTTTTGATTTATGGGAATTAAAAAAAAAAAAAAAAAAAAAAATGAGTGAGCGGATTTTTACCATTATATGCTGGTTCTTCTCACACACTGTGGACACACATCTGTGTTCAAACACCTTATAAAAGTGAATTTTGCCTAATTGGTCCCTTTAAGGATGGGCAAGTTTTATATCATGATATTCTCACTATTTTGGTCAATCTCACATAGGCTACACATTTGAAAAGTGATTCATCAGCGAGTCATCAGTTCCTGTTATTCCATAAAAACAAACAAAAAAGTTTGTCCTTATTCCAGTTGTAATAACTTTTAACAGTTCTCCTCAAAACACCTGACTCCATTCTGTTACTAAACAGCTGCTTTTGACAATCCAGTTTATTTCTGATGGACACTAAATACAATGCCGTTGTGTATACCATGTAGAGCAGTGACTCTCATAAAGCCTGAGAAATGTGGCATTAAAAAATAATCAGCAGATGAGTCCCTACTGGTTAAATACACAATTCTCCACAAAAACAATACTATTTGACAATTATTGACTTAATAAAAGCCACTAAGCACAGCGCTGCTGACTGGGTCCCATTATATAACTGATGGTCATGTTTTTGGCCTTTTATTTCTCACTGCAGTTTTGCTTTAAAAGCTAAATTCATCCATTTGTGACTTCAGGGTTTGTGCAATGCCTTAGTGAAATGCAAATGTACCAACAACAGCTGCGGGGCAATCATGTTTTATTAGAGCAGAGACGATAATGATGACTGGGGTCTGAGAATTTTCATAATTCATATGAAATCCTGAGTTTGTCCTGATCCACTGATAATGTTGGATATCTAAAGAAGCCCAAATCGCTAATAACCTGTCTGAGTCAGCCCACACACCACTCTTTGCCAAGATGAAGAAGGCAAAAGTGCCACCATCAAGCATTTGTTTGTATTCACAGTGATTACAGATCTTAGTGTGGTGGCTAATTGGAATCATGCGGCATTGCAAAACAACACAAAAAGTTAGGTTTTCACACAGTACCCATACTTTAACTTCAAAAGTAAGGCCATAAATGGTGGTGGTGGATACATTTGTCTTCTCAGTTGCTGGTTATTTTAGTTTGAGGTGAGAGAGGGAAACATGAATGTAGATCTGGACAACATCAAGCCCTAACTCTTACAGCTACAGTCCAAGGGGCGTGTGAGAAGATGGAAGAGTTTTTTTTACCACAGAAGACAAATGTCTGTATTAATTAGACGTGGAATGTGGGCACAGAGGTTAATGAAGTCAGTATCATATTCTTCTATCTGGTCACATCTGCTGCTCAGTGTGTGCTAAAGAGTCAAAGGTTATTCATCCACCTGCGACAACTCAGCATGCATGCAGCAAGATATACAATATTTACCCTCATCTGAAAGACTTTTCTCAAAAGTTTTAACTTCGCTGCAAAGTCGAGAACTGGAGAACCTTGTCATACTCCAGTTTGAGGAGTTTATGGTTCCTCTGGTGAACTTGAAGTATGTGCATACAGAATGCACTGAAATGAAAAATATTGATTAAAACCAAACATTTTGGACATACTGGGATGAAAATTAAAAGGAAAAATGTCATTATCAGATTGAATTTAGGCTTTTTTCATGTATAAACATTGATCAGCGAACATAAACAGATGCTCATGCTCGTGCTTGCTTGATGCGCGAGAACAAATCTCACTGGTTCTTGTGGAAGTTCAAATGTGCTGTGTAACACGAGAATGAACCTCTTTGGTTCTTGCATGTCAAGCAAGTGTGCTTGAGCTTCTGTTTACCATAACTTATGTGTGTGTTGATGAATGTTTATACGTGAATAAAAACCCAAATTCAATCTGTTCATCATATAAAGCGATCAAGTCTCTTCAGAAAATTTGGACTAAACCACTCAATTCATATGGATTTAGTTTTATGATATCTCTTTATGAAATTTTTTAAGTGTCAAAGTGGTAGTTGCGTAGACTGTCAATGGAGGGACAGAAATCTAAAATTCAAAATTATATATGTGAATTATGCTACACAATGTGAATTGTTAAAGTAATTGAAAACTGCTTTTGCGATAACGAATATTTAATATCTGGATGAAAAATGAAAATGGCATTTTATTTTAGATTTTTTTGGTGGCTGAAATGTTACTGCATCCCTTATGTATTTCTGGATGTTTTTGCTGATGTTTAGCTGCAATGCTCAGATGATGTCACTGTTATGCTGCCAAACAAGCCAGTGTAAAGTGGCATAGACACAAAAACAGTTAGACAGAGCTGAACAGAATAGAACTACTAGACGCAGATTGCTCCTCGAGATGTGTTTTTAGCACCTAGATTCACCAGAGATTCCTGGTCACTGAGACATTTTTTTCTAAGCATTGTTTTTTCAAAACAAAACAAAAACTCTCCTCTACCATTAAAACTGTTTTATACCAAACCAAAGAAAAAAACTCTTTTCCACCATTAGGCTATAACTTATACCAAACCATATAACTATTTTATACCAGAAACAAAAAAGGAAAACAAAACTCTTTTATACCAAACAAAACAAAACAAAACCTCACCTGAACCATTATAACTATTTTATACCAAACCAAACAAAAAAACTCTTCTCACCCATTATAACTTTTATAACAAATAAAACAAAACACTCCTCCACCATTATAACTCTTTTATACCAAACAAAACAAAACAAAAAACAAAAAAACTCTTATCCACCATTATAACTCTTTTATACCAAAAACTAAAAAGGAAAATAAAACTCTACCAAACAAATCTAAACACTCATACACCATTATAACTCTTTTATACCAAACCAAACAAAAACATCTCCTTCACCATTATAATTTTTATACCAAACAAAACACCATTATAACTTGTTATAACAAAACATTACTCTTTTATATCAAACAAAACTAAACTCATCCATCATTAACTCTTTTATACCAAACAAAACTAAAACAAAAAACTCTCCTCCACTATTATAACTTTTATACTAAACAAAACACTCATCCACCATTAAAACTTTTTTGTACCAAAACCAAACAAACCAAAAACAAACAAACAAACAAATATCTTCTCCACCATTATAACTCTTTTATACCAAACCAAACCAAACAAAAACTCACCTGCACCATTATAACTCTTTTATACTAAACAAAACAAAGCTAAACTAAACAAAACTGTCCTCCACCAACTTTTATATCAAACAAAACAAAACTAAACTAAACTAAACTCTCATCCACCATTATAACTATTTTATACCAAAAACTAAAAAGGAAAACAAAACTCTACCAAACAAAACTAAACACTCATACACCATTATAAATCTTTTATATCAACTAAAAAAAATAACACAGACAGAGTGCAAGAATGCATCCTACTGTATGTGTTAAATTATCCATGTATAAACAGAGCCAACTTCTTCAAGCAGACTTTAAGTAAACTTAATGACACGGGTCATTAAATAAATTTTGCGACTAACATAATGACAATTATAGGATTCTTTTAAGTACATGTCCTGCACCTTCACCAGTCCATTTTGAAAGTGTCATTAGTTGCAAGACTGTCGTGAACGACTCCATTGCCACTCAACAGACTTGGATTGGGTGTCGGCAAATATGTGTATCGCGATGTTAATCTGGATCTGGATCAACATGAAACTGCATTGTGAAATTGTGGGACAGAATAGAACTCAATTTAAGGATCTAAAGAACTTATTTAACTTCCCTTTTTAATGACCTCTGAAGAAATCTAAAATCAAACACAATGCACTTGGTAAGATACCATAGATCACCCTGTTTGTCTCATTGTTCAACTTCTTTTTAAACATCAAAAATCCAAATGGCACTGAGAGCTTTACGGTTTCAGGAACATGACACAGGGATATATTGGGTATAAACTAAAGTCATAGCTGAAGATGCACAGTTCTGTAACTTCTGTGTAAAGCAGCCTGTATATTTAGAGAGGTGGAATTGTCTCTAGAGTTGTCTGTGTTCGCCTCACCATACATCAACAAGTCATTAGCTTCAACAAGATGCATAAGCAGACAATGCGAAGCCAGATGCAGTTTTATGTGATTTCAGGCAAACTTAGTTAAAATTCCCCGGAAGAAACATAACATAGTGACTCACAGTTTGCAAATATGTTTAAAGGAAAAGTTCACCGCAAAAAGAAAATTCTGTCATGTATTCACCTGCATGTCCTTCAAAAACCCGTATGACTTGGGTCCAAGGAAGGAAGCAGAATTTTTTTTAAAAAACTGACCTTTTCTCTTTTCCATGTAATGGAACCTATGTAAGAGCTCATTCTGTAGTCATGTGAAAAAGGATGTGGCGACTGGCCACTTGGTGGCTCTATAACATGAAAAAAACTTAAAAACGGCTATAACTACTTCACAGTTAGTCCGATCTACTTGAAAATTGGCATGCAGTTTCTTTGTCCAAGGTGCCATGACTGTTTATGAGGACATTGAAGCATCTCAAAAAACATGTCCGCCATCAGCCAATGAAGTTTGAGCAGCTGTCAGACAAGGTTAACAGAGGTTGATCAGAACGAAACTTGCTGGGCCTGTTTGACTCACGGCCCTAGAGGCCTATGAGAAATTGAAAAGGAATTGGCCACGGGGGGGTGCCTTCTAGTTTTTCACATGCATAAAGGATCGTGTATCACGTGATTTTTCACTGTCTTTATTAATATTATTATTATTATTATTATTTTTTAACTATTTTGCAATAAGCAATTTGTATGTACTTTGTAACAATAGCTGTTCTATCCAGATCATTTTCATGGTGGGCAAAATAAATAAATGTATATAAATAAATAACCTTTCAAAAACAAATGCAAAAATATCAATATATATTGAATATTGTCAAAATTTGGAAAAGTTTTAGCTATATTGCCAAGCCCTAATGGACAGTGTACAAACAGATTTGCTAAATATTACATTTAGTAATCAGATTATAAAATTAATTAGTGCTTTTAAAGAATACTTTTACGTGAGTGTTAGAACGCTGGCATAAACATTATGTGAAAACTATCTGCCAATATATTTTCTATATGGACCTAAAAATCTAATATCCTTATGGTACTGATATATCGTACATCCCTTTAAGAACTCCATAGACACTCTTCAAACGATAAACATCACCTCCTCTACGGAAAGAACTCAGAAAAATGAACAGCAAACAAGGGATCGCATATCGCAGAGAGCTTATAGTGGACGATATGAATTAGCCTTTTCCTGTGGCTCAGGCAAGGCCTCTCTGGAGCCATAATTCATGGGACTCTCGCCTTCAGATGGCGGACGCCAGCACAGCGTTGAAACACCACTCCAAGCACTATCAGAGACTCTGCCAAACACACTCACACATGACCTGGCGCACACACACACTCTTGCAGGCGTCAGTCAGTGTCACCTGCTTTGGGAATAGTGTGGATGGCAAGCGATCTGTAATTAGACGAGAAAGAGAGAGAGAGAGAGAGAGAGAGAGAGAGAGAGAGAGCTAGTGCACTGCAGCAAACACACCTAAACACTAGCTACTGCCGTAAGATGCTCAGGATTTAGGGTACGACAATTTAGTTGGAAAACCACATGCGCTCCAACTTTTGGATAAATTTTGTAACGCAGACACTGCAGTGTCATAAATCTTAATCCACCATGGCTGAAACTCTTCTATCATGACATATTTCTGAGGGAACTATAGAATCAAGCTTTCTGTACAATAACCCTTGTCAGTTACCGGGTCCTTGTTCATAAATTTTCAGCTCGATGTGTAGTATAGACAGATGGCGACGCTGCTTGGTGTCTTAATTGTGATATATTGTACTCATTACCAATATGCAAAGTTTAAGGTGTATTTGTGCAACATAACGTAGGGGTCCTTTATTAATTGCATTAAAATAGCTTGGGATTTTAGGCCTCTCACAAAAAGTAGAATCTGTAAGCTAAAAAAAGCAAAAGAAAATAAAAACCTAGATGTGATAAATAACCTTAAATTAAAATTTGGGAACACAAGATCAACGTTTTGGGGAAAAGCCAAAGAGGCTTGGGTGTGGGTTATTTTGACCAGTAAGCTACATCATAACAAATGAAAAAATGACTACATAGTAGGTGCATAACTGTACACGTATTCATCCCAAAGAGTCACGGTATATAGATACAGTCATCCACAGGCCATCCACACTCCAATCCTGAAGGGGGCGTCAGTGGTAATGCAATGCTGTTTGCTAACCATCAACAAAAAACTGCAGAAGAAGAAGAACATACGATCTATGCATAGATATGTTTACGTGTGTAAACCAGTGTTTCAACTGAGGAAATACATCAATAAAAAAGCTTGAGAATAATATCTCACTTAGCATTACATTTACCTCAGGCAAGTCATTTAGTGTCCACAACACATTAGTTCGATAGAGAAATGAACTCAAGAGGGGAGCATTTCACTAAATATATGCACTATATTAGATTATATATTCATTAAATTTACTTTACCTGCTAGTAATGTCTAATTATTTAATATATGTTTAAATAAATATTTCATGAAAACAAGTTATGACAGTAATTGAGTAAATAATTATATTTAAAAAAAAAAATAAAAAAAAAAGAGTAATTGAAAACTATTTTTATAATTAGATTTAGAAGTTAATGTAAAACCTGCCTTATGTGCAGTTTACTTTTTTTTTTTTGATCAATAAAAATAATAAATAGCAACTGAATTTATTAGTTCGGGCTCTGATGTTAATTATAACATTTAATATTATAGCAATGTGCAAGAAAACTTCCTGAATAAAGTTTACAGCATTAGCTGGGATAGATTTTTTTAAATCCTCAAGGAAATGTTAATTATAATTGAATTTATTTAAAGAGAGAGACATAATTTGTTCAATAAACCACTGTTTAATAAAAAAAGAAGAAAAAGGAAGCAATTTTGTTTATTTTTCTCCCCCCTGCTGTACCGAACTGTGACTTCAATACCCTCATGTTTGTGTACCATTACACCCCTACTATACAGATAATTAAAAATGCTAAATAATGAAAATATAGGGCAACCTATTGGTTCTATGCGGGTCTCATGCATTCACACACTCATTCATGCCACTGGATTATAATTCCAGAGGCATTGAGAATAAGATGGCATGACATTTATTTTCCCTCCTGCTCCTGTCCCCATGCTATTTTGAGAGAGCCAGGTTGGCGTGGACATTGTGCCATACGCCTGTGCCCAGGCCTGATTGGCCTGCGTGTGTTCAGTCGCTGTGGGCACCAGTGGATCCGTGCAGAGCCAGGTCACCCTCAAATGAGCTGGCATCACAGAAAGGTCCAATGGGCAGCAAACAGAATTACTAATGTGAGCGAGTATACAACAGGTCTAACCGAGAGAAATGATGCCAATGGCATATCCTGCATCTGCTCACTGCTCTTTGAGATCTAGCATAACGGTTCGGCTCTTGGGAACACAGTGTTGGGGAAGGTTAAGTTTAAAGGTGCCCAAGAATGCTTTTTCACAAGATGTAATATAAGTCTAAGGTGTCTCCTGAATGTGTCTGTGAAGTTTCAGCTCAAAATACCCCATAGATTTTTTTTAATTAATTTTTTTAACTGCCTATTTTGGGGCATCATTAACTATACACTGATTTTTTCAGCGCGCCGCCCCTTTAAATCACGTGCTCCCTGCCACACGAGCTCTCGACTATATTACAGTGCATTTACAAAGTTCACACAGCTAATATAACCCTCAAATGGATCTTTACAAGATGTTCGTCATGCATGCTGTGTGCATACATCGAATCATGTGAGTATTTATTTTGATGTTTACATTTGATTCTCTATGAGTTTGAGGCTATGCTCTGTGGCTAACGGCTAATGCTACACTGTTGGAGAGATTTATAAAGAATGAAGTTGTGTTTATGAATTATACAGACTGCAAGTGTTTAAAAATGAAAATAGCGACGGCTCTTGTCTCCGTGAATACAGTAAGAAACGATGGTAACTTTAACCTCATTTAACAGTACATTAGCAACATGCTAACGAAACATTTAGAAAGACAATTTACAAATATCACTAAAAATATCATGATATCATGGATCATGTCAGTTATTATTGCTCCATCTGCCATTTTTCGCTGTTGTTCTTGCTTGCTTACCTTGTCTGTGCACAGATCCAGACGTTAATACAGCCTTTCCTTGTCTAATGCTCGAACATGGGCTGGCATATATGCAAATATTGGGATCATACATATTAATGATCCCGACTGTTACGTAACAGTCAGTGTTATGTTGAGATCCGCATGTTTTCCGGAAGTCTTTTAAACAAATGAGATTTACATAAGAAAGAGGAAGCAATGGGGTTTGAAACTCAATGTATGTCTTTTCCATGTACTGAACTCTTGTTATTCAACTATGCCAAGATAAATTCAATTTTTCATTCGAGGGCACCTTTAAGTAAGGAATAACTGATGGCAGACCATTGAATTATTAGAAAATGATGCACACCCGAGCTGGTAAGGTGTGCATTATTTTCTAATAATTCAATGGACTGGATTCAATTATTCTGCTTATACAGTTACCACACCTCAAGACAAGACATATTTCAAGACATTTGCCAGGTTTTCGTCCTTAAAACACACTTGTGAAGACTAATTTCTTACGCATCTCATCCCACGCCTCCGTTGCTAATTCCAAAATGTCATTTTAGAGCTCGTAACGGAGGATTGAGCCATTGATAGCAGACTAATGCAGTTATTAATGCAATTGAGAGAGAGAAAGATTAAGCGTGTGTGAATTACCTGAGTCTGTGCATCTCTATAAAGTGACAGCAGTGTCTCTACTGAGAAACTGTAAGTTTATCGGCTTCAAGTACAGCGCCGTCAATACCTAAGTTGCTAAACTACTGTATTTGTGTGCGTTTGAGTGAGAGAGAACAGGAGAAAGAGAGTATGTGGGAAAAAAAAAAAAAAACGGAAAAAAAAGGGAAATAATAAAAAAAGGAAATAATTTGTCGTTTTTATCCTATTGTTTACTATATTTATTTACTTGGTCAGTGTCGTTGTGGGTTTTGCTTCTTTTGCTGTTGTAGGCTGTGAGGACCTTTGAAATAAGTGAAATCATTTGGCGAAGTGATATGAAACTGTAATGCGGTCAAGACCTGCCTGGAACTACTTTAGCCGTGCGTTTCCCTGAAAATATTTGCACACCTTAGAACGGTAGTAAACCAATCAGATTCATGCATTCAACAGCCCCGTAGTATAAAAGCAAAATGTTACATTACTGTGTTGGTCCTAAAAAGTAACTAAGCACATTTAAAAATGTAGGGAAAGTCATGCATTTTCTCACTGTCATGTAGCTGAGGCTCTTTTTCAGAACAAAAGCGCTAGGCTTAATTTCGAAGTGGTGAATTTTGCTGTAGGTAAAATGCCACTTGCATTCTAGATGGCTTTGTTAATTATTATGGGAGCAATTTAACTGTGCTGCTTGTTTGCAGTTTAGACAAGGTGTCAAGCTCCAACATATCTGGAGAAAGCTGTTTGGATTTCCACTCATTACAAAGACAGTTGCTCATGGTTCTGAAGGCATTTTTTTTAAGCCATTAACCTGACAAACACAATTAAAAAAAATGAAATAAAATAAAATACAACAAAATAATAAAGAATTGTTGAAGCTATGACAATGTTATGAGGAAGAGAAAGGTTTTTTAATTGTATTTGCCAGTAAATAATTTTAAAAGAAATGGATGTTGCTTTTTTAAAAAATATATAACTTTCAGACATTAAGGTGTAAACTTAAAAAGTAATGAATTAAACCCTTACTTCAAAAAAGTTGATGTAATGCCCCTTGTAATGTGCCTTAGACATTGATTAAAAGTCAGAAGTTCGCAGAAGTAGCGAAAAGTCTGTTTTCACTGGAAAATTGAGTTATGACATTTTGATTAAACATTACGATAAAAAATAAAAGAAATATATGGATGAATCGTTCACATTAAAGGGATAGTTCACGCAAAAATGACTTAGTCACCCTCAAGCCATCCTAGGTGTTTATGACTGTGACATCCGTAATAAAAGTAATCCATATGGCTCCAGGTGATTAATAAAGGCCTTCTGAAGCAAAGTATAGGAGTGTGTATAGTATACAGGAGTATCGTAAGCTTAGACGCCTCTCGCGATTCAAACAAATAGGGCTGGGCAACAAACTCAAGCTCCTCTTCTCTTATAGCGAAATCCTCTGACATTTCTCTTTATAAATTATCGTTTTAGAATTCTAATTCGTAACCGGTGTTTTGTTTTTCTCTATCCTCTGAGCTTTCGTGTTCATTACGTCGTACGTTGGGACAGAGGTTATTCTTCCGCCGCAAATCGATGCGTACGGCCGTCTGCCGAAAGCTAGTTACTATAGTTAAAGGTGCCCTAGATTATGTTTTTAAAAGATGTAATATAAGTCTAAGGTGTCCCCTGAATGTGTCTGTGAAGTTTCAGCTCAAAATACCGCATAGAGTTTTTTTTATTAATTTTTTTAACTGCCTATTTTGGGGCATCATTATAAACGCGCCGATTTTATGCTGCGGCCCCTTTAAATCCCGTGCTCTCCGCCCACAGAGCTCGCGCTTGCCTTGAACAGTGCCTTAACAAAGTTTACACAGCTAATATAACCCTCAAAATGGATCTTTACAAAGTGTTCGTCATGTATGCGGCATGCATGCGTCGGATTATGTGAGTATTGTATACTGTTATATTGTTTACTTCTGATTTTGAATGAGTTTGATAGTGCTCAGTGGCTAACGGCTAATGCTACACTGTTGGAGAGATTTATAAAGAATGAAGTTGTGTTTATGCATTATACAGACTGCAAGTGTTTAAAAATGAAAATAGCGACGGCTCTTGTCTCCGTGAATACAGTAATAACCGATGGTAACTTTAACCACATTTAACAGTACATTAGCAACATGCTAATGAAACATTTAGAAAGACAGTTTACAAATACCACTAAAAATATCATGTTATCATGGATCATAGGGCTGCACGATTAATCGCATGCTATTCTCACGCGCATTTCGTCAGTAAAGCCGGTTCCCTGATTACCGCTAAATCGCCATCACCTGTTTTTAAACGGAGCGCCTTTTAATAGACGGAGCCGTAGTTCACGGACAAGCCACGCAATATCGCGTTCATTATCGCAGGCGATTCATCTGCGATATGAACGCGATATTGCGTGGCTTTTCAGTGACCTACGGCTCTGTCTATTAAATGCCGCTTCATTTGAAAGCAGGTGATGGCGATTTAGCGGTAATCAGGGAACCGGCTTTACTGACGAAATGCGCGTGAGAATAGCATGCGATTAATCGTGCAGCCCTAATGGATCATGTCAGTTATTATCGCTCCATCTGCCATTTTTCACTATTGTTCTTGCTTGCTTACCTAGTCTGATGATTCAGCTGTGCAGATCCAGACATTAATACTGGCTGCCCTTGTCTAATGCCTTTTATAATGTTGGAAACGTGGGCTGGCATATGCAAATATTGGGGGCGTACACCCCGACTGTTACGTAACAGTCGGTGTTATGTTGAGATTCGCCTGTTCTTCTGAGGTCTTTTAAACAAATGAGATTTATATAAGAAGGAGGAAACAATGGAGTTTGAGACTCACTGTATGTCTTTTCCATGTACTGAACTCTTGTTATTTAACTATGCCAAGATCAGTGTTGTGGGTAACGCGTTACAAAGTAACGCGTTAGAGTACTCTAATTACTTTTTTCCTGAAATGTGTAACTTAACGCGTTAGTTTCGTGCATAAGTAATCAGTAACTTCGTTGTTTTTTAAAAAAAGTAATCCGTTATTTTAAGGAAAGGAAAATCCCGACTGCAGCCTGCTTTTTGTCAGACAGTAGGCCTAGGTCTACTGTGCCACCTGCGGATGTATCAGCGGAGCCGAAGCTCTGTGATCGTAAAGTCAATGGTTGTGATACGTCTGTCTGTGCCCTGCGCCTGACCCTGTGTGTGTGTGGGGTTTTTTTTCGAACTCCCGGCAAGATGGCAGAGAGGACAGCGTTTGGTTTATGGAAGTACGCACATTATTTTCAATTTGTCAACGAAAAAGAAAAGAACATAACGGTAAAATGCACACTCTGCGTTGGTGAAAAGCTTCTGTCGACCGCCAAAAATTCTACCTCAAATTTAAAAAAACATCTCGCATCCAAACACCAATCTAGCACTCTGGTAGCAAAGCCTGCTGAGGAGGACGACGGTGGTGCACCAGCTCCAAAGCAACAGCGTTTGAGTTTTAACTCCGCTAAAACAGTCCCCATCAGTGAGGTAAATGGATTTAAATCTGCAAGCCTGTTTAAGGTTGTGTTTACAAGTAAGCATACTTGTACTTTGATAACTGCATTATTTAAAGTTAAAGAAAAATCAGGAGTTATCTTGTGGTGCTCATAATATACAGTAGCCTAGGCTACCCGGGCTGGGTAGGTGCGAATTTTGATTAATAATATGTTCTGTGATAATAAATAGTTATTGTTATCCTGCAGTGTTAATTTAGTCGGATGACTGACGTTATTCATTGTCGGGAGTCACGACTTCTAGGTGCATTTAAAGGGGCCGGGGGCTGTGTCTGTCATGTGTGAGCCGCTGCAAACGGCTTTTAATTTTTGGTAACGCATGAGTACTCTAACGCGTTACTTTTATGAATAGGTAACGCTGTATCATAACTGATTACTTTTCATTGATGGTAACGTTGTAACCTAACTAACTACTTTCCAAAGTAACTATACCCAACACTGGCCAAGATAAATTCAATTTTTCATTCGAGGGCACCTTTAATACAGTTTTAAATATGATATTTTTCTTACATAAAAACCCATCACTTTTCTTCAGAAGGCCTTCATTAACCCACTGGAGCCATATGGATTACTTATATGATGGATGGATGGATGGATGCATTTTTTTGGCTTTAAAATGTGGCCCCCCATTTATAACCATTATAAAAATTGGAGGAGCCAGGATATTTTTAAATATATCTCCGATTGTATTTGTCTGAAAGAACATAGTCATATACCCCTTAGGATGGCTTGAAGATGAGTAAGTAATGGGATAATTTTCCTTTTTGGGTGAACTATTCCTTTAAGATCTATAAAATGCACATTAATAGTTCAACTTTAATAGTTTATATGCAATTAAGCATATACACTAATCTTTTATTGATAATTTGCTTTAAAATTATGTCTTCAGGCTAAATTTTCACAGCTCTTCCTGTAGGCAAGAAGTTAAAACCTGTGGCAGATCCAAAGTTTTAGGGTGCTTTCACAATAGGTCCGCCCGCCCGAGATAGATTCTCTCTGCTTGTAGTGCATCAGTCACGCTTGTCAGACACATAGAAACACACAGTTTTATCAAATCATACATCATCATCAACAGTGGTTCACTTCCGCAATTTAGTACAATTGCATTCTTATCAGCAACGAACCGTACCGGAATTCACACCGTACCGCAGACCACCCTTTTTAGTTTGGAAAGTTCGGAAAACAGCATTCATGTCATTCAAACTAACCGAACTCTAACGTCAATCGAACCCAAGTGTGAAAGCACCTTTAGTGTCCAAAAGAATATGTGCAAGGGTACTGGAAAATTCACCAATGGAGAGCAGTTTAAAAACCTCCTCAAGGACAAAACCTCCAAATCATCATTATGACCCACTGATGCTAATGTTCACACCATGTTTCCTGTCTAAATGGCAGGCTCTGCCTATAGATAGAAACCACAGCAGTGTGAAGGTCATCAGCAGACAAGAGTGTGACAAGGACACAGTGTTCACGTGTAATTGGCAGCACGGTGCTGTAATCACTACATCAGTATGCTACTTCTCGGTTCATGTTCAAATTGCTGCGTAAGAAGAAAGAAGAAAAAAAGCTGAGATTGGAATGTATGAGTAAATTTTGAAATGAGTGCTGCCACAAAATACTATCAGGGAATATGCCTCGTCACCATGATGTCAAGAACTTGAAACTCAAAACAACATCAGTGACCACAAATGCAAACAACCCATCACAGAAATCAAGTGACAAACTTAACCTGAATGAAACGCTTGCATTTCTTGTTCATTCAGGTAAGTTCTGTTGAAATTCTTTGAAAGTTGTTAAGACTATGGAAGCCTTATTTTCGCCACAGATTAAAAAAAAAAAAAAAAAAAAGGTGTTTTGTGACTTTACATCTCACAACTGAGAGTTCAGAGAAACAATCAGAGAAACAATCTTTATTTCTCACAATTGACTACTTTAATTGTTAACTTCTCATAATTCTCTCATTTTGACTTGTCTTTTTTTATTTTAAACTGTATTTCACAATTAGCTGCTTTATTGTTTATACTGAGGCAGAAACAAGCTTCCATGACCCACTGTAAAGCCTAGTTCACACTGCACGATTTTAGCCCTGATTTTCACTCGTCTACAGTTTTTGCGACAAATGCCCGAAATCTGTGGCAAATCGGTGCGACGCTTTGAGCTCTGTTGAGCGGATTCGTAAACACCTCTGATTGGCCATTGTGTTCATGCACTCATCAGATATGTCCTGTGATTGGCTACAATGATCAACGCTTCAAAAAATGTTGTAAATAGACATCTTTGACGCTCTTGAACGAGTGCTAACAAAGATACACACAGAAGTGTATGAAAGCAGGCGTCTATCAATGGACCTATCTATCATTGTGCACACAGCAGCGACTGAATGCTACCCCAGATAGTCGTGCAATGTGAACAGAACAATGACTTTGAAATCCATGCAAAGTGAACTTGGCATAAGATGACATCTATAATATAAATTATTTTCTTTAGATGAGGTCACATTAGCGTAGTTTTGACAAAATTGTGTGGTCAAAAAAAGGCCCAGTCTATTGTTAATAGTGTAGCGATGCATGAAGCACAGCTCACACAGAAGTCACTTTCAAACTCAGCAGTTGGTGCGAATCCACATGACCAACTTGAACCCGATGCGAAAACTGCACGTAGAAATCTTTCGCTCTCAAGCAAATTCCCGTTTGCATGAATTCCTACTGAATAGGACTGGATTTCACCCATGAAGATTCACCAAACAACAGTAAATGTGGCCATGCTTTACACTACACTTCTTTATTGGCATTTATGGTTCCATGAAGAAACTTTAACATCCATGGAAACTTTCCATTGTTCTTTATAGTGGAAAAAGGTTCTTTAAATTATTAAAATGTTCTATACACTAAGAAACAAATAGTTATTGTAAGAACTGATCACTAAAAGGTTCTTTGGGGAACCAGAAATGGTTCTTCTATGGCACTGCTGCAAAACCCCCCTTTTTATTTTTTAAGAGTGTACTCAAAAACTGTAAGCAGCCAAACAGCCAGGAGGAAGTGACAAGAGAGTTTTTATTTTTCAAAGTGTTCAGATTAATGATTTTTGGCTAGCGGACAATTAAAAAAAAAAAAAAAAAATCCCATAGCCTTACACTGAAGAACATACAACACCCACAACTACTTAGCAACATCCTAGTGGCTACGTAGGAATGTGCTAAAAACACTCAAGAAACCTTAGGAACAAAACAATACAAAAGCACATTTAAAAACAACCAAGGTTGACCACAACACTCTGAAAACCACCTACACAAATTGTAATGTAAAATGTAAAAATGATTAATATCATTGGTGTCAGCATTTACCATGAGTGTCTTTTATCATACAGCCCTTGCCACTGTTTTATGAAGGCATTTCTCTCCGTAAGGCCTTTGATCGTTGGTGTGTCCAGACCTTTGTCATGGCTTTCACACCTCAGATGGTGATTTAGTCAAGGGGTTAAATGGCCGAGGGGGGGAATGAAACAAACCCGTCCCGCCCCCACCTTATGCTTCATCACCTCTGCGGTTACACATGCCCAACGGTGGAGCCATGCCCTGTGACAGGAACCGAGAGCCATAGAGCTCAACAGGCGCCTGCTGGGCTCTGAGGCAGGGCAGCCCTCAGGCCAGGTCAGGCCAGGCATAGGAATCACGCATCTTGGCTGACACACTGTTCCCACGGCAAAGCGGGAGAGTTCCATGCGCACCCACGCACTAACTGGTGTCCCTCTCTTCCCAGCCAACATTCTACCGCCCCCGCAATAGAACGTCCCACTTCCCGTTTCCTCACTACTTTGTGTCCTTCTTTCATCCTGTTGTTTGGAAATTCTGCACTGGTCATTTCTCACACTCATTTTGCATTCAACACAGGTGAAAACTTAGAAAACATACAAAAGGAGTATTCACATAGGACAGGTTCTTGAGATTTTTCATCTCTCTCTCTCTCTCTTTTTTTTTTACTGCAATTACATATACATGGCTATTGCATTACATATTGTTATATATTCATTTATTGGGTGTAATGGAATAGGTTAACATGCTTTAATGAAAGAAAAAATACATTTAATTTTCACACACTGTACATTATTGCAGCACCTCTATTTCCCAGTTTGCCTAAAACGAGTGATCTGATTGGCCAGCTGACCCAGTGCGTTGCGATTGGCCATACACCTCAAGCATGTTTCAGAAATGTAACACCGTGTCCTAACCAGACACGACACGACCAAGCGGCAACCTCCCCAGTTTCTCTTTGAAGCCAATACGGAAGTCACTTAAACTGCAATTCATCAACTGGCCTTCTAGGGACAGGCTCCAAAAGAGAGCAGAATCTCATTGAGTCCCATGTTAAAATGCCCAACTTTACAGCAGAAATAAAAAAAAAAAACATGTTTACAGCCTGGATCAAATTGTGGTTTTATTCTATACAGCTAATTTTGCCCTTCATGACAACTCTGAGGGGAGTGAATTTTTTTTATAACTCATCTGTTTAAATTGTATTAAAGGTGCTCTAAGTGATCCTGGGTGGAGTAACTTCCTGTTGACGTTCGAAGTGTTGTCAAACAAAACAGAGGCTAGCTAGACCCTCCCTCCTCCTCCCCCTCCCCTCCGTGCTTCCTGAAACATGAACGTGCATTTAAAATCATTCTTGTCAGTTATTGGCTGGAGCATGTTTATTATGTTAAGTGGTCCAGCTGCACCAGTTTGTTTTCATTGCCGTTTTCGGAGCTTGTGGCGACTACAGAGACCGCATTTTTTTACAGTGTGTTCAGGGGACAGGCAGCTAGCGGATAGTGAGGAGATGTTTGCTGTATGTGACAAAAAAATTTTTGGCCTAAAAATGAGTGACATCACTTAGAGCACCTTTAAGACTTAAATTTTGCATAATTAAGGGCGTGGCCACTTGAGTGACAGGTGAATTGCGCTGCTGTCTGTGAACCGTCACTCCAGCTAATTGCAGCTGCTGAACTTGGCATCTCTGCCGTGTTTGTGTTTTTTTCGGGATTATTTTATACAGTTATCAAATAATATGGCTTGCTGTAGTTATGGTCGTGACAGATGTACGTCTGTGTCGATGTGCACACATGCGGAAGATAAACAGAACACACATTGTTGGATCGTCTTGGCACTGGATAAAAGTTTTGTCTGCCTGATTTACTACAGTGGCAATGACTGGAGAATGCCTCTCAAGACTCCACAAAATCTGACAGCACTGCTTGGATATTATAACTAAAACTGCTGCACTATTTTGAAAAATTATACTTAGGACGCAGGCTCATTTGTTTGTGAGAGTCTAATGTATATGATCGTATACAGTTTTATAACATAAACGCTGCCAAGATTGCATAATTTCTTGAAGAACGATTATGAAGAGCAGCACTGTAAAAAAGAAAAAGTTAGTTCAACTCAAATTTTCAAGGCAACCGACTACACAGAATTTTTGAGTTGAAGATATCAACTTATTTTTTTAAGTTACAATTATTAAGTTGTGTCAGCTAAGTTTTTCAAGTTCTGACAACTAAGTTTTTTAAATTCAAGTTACTGGAACTTTCAAGTCTGTAAAAGCTTACTATTTTGAGTTCAGATTACCATTCCTGTAATAACTTACTATTTTGAGTTTAAATTTTGATTGGTGGCTCCCATCATGCACTGCAACATGAAGCACTTTGTTTGATTGTCACCATTGTTGAGAGTCATATGCTGATTCTTGATGTCTGTGTGTTTAAAAAAAAAAAAAAAAAAAAAAAAAAACCCTTCAGATTATAAAAGCTCTGCTGGATCTCAAGTGGTAACCAATTTACTATAAGAAATAATATTACATCTATATCACCAGTTAATGCTGGACGTCACCAATGAATCTGGCCATTTCACAATGATAAAACACAACCATTATGACTGTGCTTCCCAAAGCATTGTAAACCTAAATTGATCAACTTTGGCTCACAGCACTTTTGGGAAACACAGCTCAGTTCATAGTTTCTCTGGCCATAACAAATGTGCTACAAACACAAAGTTGGAGCAGCCAGAGATAAATTAATATTAATAAATAGAGTCAAGAGCCCAACTAAAGCAAATGCTTTTCACCATCATGGTGACTTCAAACTAAACTTTCATTAAAACATTAACATCTAAACATCTGTTAATTCTCAGTAAGAACTTTTGTTGATGTATGACAGAAATCAAATCAAACTGGTTAATAATAAGTGTAATAATGTTTAATGGCTGGAAGTCAGTTGTAGTTGTTGTGTCTCTTTTTTTCTCTTGTTGTTTCTTCAGTGATTCTGCTTATTAACATCAGGTGTCACCACTAATTGTCAATCATCACTCAATCATCAATCAATTATCTCATTAACTTTAACACTGCTTCAGTGTTACTTTTTAACACCCGGCAAGATGGTCTCATATGTACACTTTGGGTGTTAATTTAACACTGGGGATTTTGCTTTGTGGGTGTCAACTACAACTTCAAAATAAAAGCAACTCAATTTATAAAATAAGATGAACTTTTCCTCAGAAACGTCTGAAAGTGAGTTCAAGTGGCTTACAACAGATAGTTCAAGTTCCAACTAGCAATTTTATTGTCAGTGAATGCAAAAATCTTAGTAAGGTGAACAATTTTGAGTTGTCGTTTCCATTCTGAAGAAATGTGATGCAAACAATGGACGGTATATCAATATTTCATGGATTTAACACTTTTGTGGACAAAAAGTGCTGTTGTATGTTTTTCAATGGACACTCATGGACATTTTACCCAAGTGTGACGGATTTGATTCATCTCACGATCGGCATTCCATTATAAAGGTATGGAGTCCCGTTTTGATTTTGCGTGTTGTCATTTGCACACCCGACACAAATTACAATATTACTGTTGCTGGAGCATCTATATCGTAAAAAATACACTGTAGATTGACAGTAAACCTTTAGAACAGGGATGGACAACTCCGGTCCTGGAGGGCCAGTGTCCAGCAGAGTTTAGCTCCAACCCTAATCAAACACACCTGAACCAGCTAATCAAGGTCTTTAGGATTAGTAGAAAGTTATAGGCAAGTGAGTTTTTATCAGGGATGGAGATAAACTCTGCAGGACACTGGCCCTCCAGGACCGGAGTTGTCCATCCCTGCTTTAGAACTTTCTAATGATATAACTTGTTATCTTTATTAATATTTTAGATAGTGTCTAAGATAGATAGATAGCTCCTTAGCCTGCTAACATGATTATGTCGAGCTAGGCTGGCGTGGTTTCAGCAACCAGACACCTCAGGTCCAACCATGTCCCGCCTCTTTGCCCATTTTCAGTTATCCGGGAGTGACGCGCGGTGACGTGCTGCCAAGATGGCAGAGGCCGCTTTTTCACTTCAAAAATCCTTTTCAGAAATCGACGGGTGACATCACAGACACTACGTCCATATTTTTTACAGTCTATGGACATGACGCCGCAACATGTGATAAAAGGTATCTTTTTCATGTTAATCAGAGTTTTTGTCCTAACTAGCCATGACGACGACACACAATGATTCTATTTTAGAAGCGGTTCTATTTTTCTGCGACGTTGTGGCTGGAACAACAACAGAAAGTATGGCAATGATAATCTCAGGTACTGTTTATGTGCTAATGGGCTACTTTAACACTGTGCCGCAGGTTGTTTTTCATGTCCGTGGGTTGAAGTGACCCAAAATAACATGACATTTAGCCCCTGGAATGCGAATTTTACCAGGGGAACCCTGCCAAAAACATGGATTTTACCCCCCTAGAACGCAATTTTTACTGGTGGACCCCCTGAAAACGCGATTGGGCTAGTTTTGAGCTAGTTTTGAGTAGCAGTTGGGAAGGTTTTGTTGTGAAAACCTGGCAACCCTGGTCTAATGTGAGTTTGTGTCTTTTATAGCCGTACTGAAAGCAACAATGGACAATTCACCTCAGATCTTCAAGAATAACTCATTGCGAACAGACAAGTGTATTCTATGACAAAAACTGTTTCATTAACTCAGTATGTAGCCTATTTTTAATAATGTTAAAATGGTGTAATATTCATGCATTTGATTATGTACTTATCCATTTCATTGCAAGTGCAGGAAGCTTACAGAGAGAGCCCGCCCACACGCTTTTCTGATTGGCTGTGATTGACTTCATAGTCTCATAGTCTGTCTGGAGTGGACAGACAAATTGCTTGTCGCTGGAATCTTATCGCATAGTGTCTGGTTATGACATGGTGTAACGCCACTTACATAATCCAAGCTTATTCCAAGGCTTCTAAAGCAATTTTAAGCGCACACAAGTTAATAATGCTGTCGGTATTACCATATCAGTTCGAGCACAAGTCGGATTCGTAAAATGTGGTTGATCAAACAGATAGACAGAACCATGACTTGAGCAGAACGTTCCACAGTGGTAAGTTTTTTTTTGTAACAACCACTGTAACAACAACTTTTATAAATAAATCTTAACCACTGATTCCCAATGCCATCTGTTTTTGGATGCAAAAGGGCTTTTGCTTTTGCATCCAAAGAAACAGCATCTCCACATCATGACGACAACACTACAATTCACTGAAGCCTCTTTTTTTTGTTTGTGTATGCCTTTGGACGGGCATTATGCTAATTTCACATTGGCCTGGTTTCACAGACAGGGCTTAGCCTAAGTCATGATTGCGCCTTAGTTCAATTAGGGCATTTAAGTAGCTTTTATAATCTTTCACAAGAAAAAAAACATTACTGGTGTGCATCTTGAGACAAAACAATGGCACTGACATATTTTAGGATATGTCAGTACAAGTTGCTTTCAGTTAAAACAGCCAAACATCCATTTTAGTCTAGGACTAGCTTAAGCCTTGTCTGTGAAACTGGGGGACTGTGACATAGATGTTAAAGGAAGTAATATCTTCGATGGAGGCATTTCAGGCAGGTTTGTTAGATAGAATGAATCCCTTTGTGTGACACTATGAGCTTTGTAACTTTCCAGATCTTATACATGCACAGATACATTTCACAATAAAGGGGGGGGGGGGAAATCATATGACCCCTTTAAGTTTAGATTAACAGAAAGTATTTTAAAGTCAAAATTACAAACATCATCTTTAAGAGCACTATGGAGCCAGACTTTCATTTCATTTCGCTTTTGTAATACTGAGAAAACTTATAAACATACAGCACACTATTAAAGCAGCCCTGACAGGGATATAAATGCAATAAATGTAATAAAAGTGCATTTCAGGACCACCGTGCCATCACGGCTGTCAGAGCCTTCAGTGGGTTCCAGCAAAAGCGCAAACAAGGTAAACTTTTATGAGCAGCCAGGAAATAGGTGGCAGCTGCCGTCTCCTCCAGACCATCTCAGCCTGCACACTCCATTTATCTGTCCTGTATGTGTTTGTGTGTGTCATCCTCAACCAACCCTCTAGTCTTCCGAGCCAATCACTTCCCCAGATGCATTCTGTTTGTACGGTCTGCATTATGAACTGTCACATCTGATGAAATAATGGTAAAATGACAGCCGCGACAGCTCTGAATGCACTAGTCTGCTTACTAGACACTTTACACTTGTAGCTTGACTTTGTCCTTTTTTCCGGTTGAGATTCTTTTAGAGTTTTATTTCTTTTAAAGTTGGTCTTACTTGGTAAGTCAAGGTGACAACATACTTAGTGTTTCTTTTTAAAGTCGGCATGAAATGGAAATTGAAACAGAAAAAGTCTTTTCTTTTCTTTTGTGATGTATATCTGAGTGAATCATCTTCTGTAACAAAAACAAATACAGGTGCTGGTCATATAATTAGAATATCATCAAAAAGTTTATTTATTTCACTAATTCCATTCAAAAAGTGAAACTTGTATATTATATTCATTCATTACACACAGACTGATATATTTCAAATGTTTATTTCTTTTAATTTTGATGATTATAACTGACAACTAAGGAAAATCCCAAATTCAGTATCTCAGAAAATTAGAATATTGTGAAAAGGTTCAATATTGAAGACACCTGGTGCCACACTCTAATCAGCTAATTAACTCAAAACACCTGCAAAGGCCTTTAAATGGTCTCTCGGTCTAGTTCTGTAGGCTACACAATCATGGGGAAGACTGCTGACTTGACAGTTGTCCAAAAGACGACCATTGACACCTTGCACAGGCAGGGCAAGACACAAAAGGTCATTGCAAAAGAGGCTGGCTGTTCACAGAGCTCTGTGTCCAAGCACAGAGGCGAAGGGAAGGAAAAGATGTGGTAGAAAAAAGTGTACAAGCAATAGGGATAACCGCACCCTGGAGAGGAATGTGAAACAAAACCCATTCAAAAATGTGGGGGGATTCACAAAGAGTGGACTGCAGCTGGAGTCAGTGCTTCAAGAACCACTACGCACAGACGTATGCAAGACATGGGTTTCAGCTGTCGCATTCCTTGTGTCAAGCCACTCTTGAACAACAGACAGCGTCAGAAGCGTCTCGCCTGGGCTAAAGACAAAAAGGACTGGACTGCTGCTGAGTGGTCCAAAGTTATGTTCTCTGATGAAAGTAATTTTGCATTTGCTTTGGAAATTAGGGTCCCAGAGTCTGGAGGAAGAGAGAAAAGACACACAATGCTGATTTCATTTTCCAACAGGACTTGGCACCTGCACACAGTGCCAAAGCTACCAGTACCTGGTTTAAGGACCATGGTATCCCTGTTCTTAATTGGCCAGAAAACTCATGGAAAATCTATGGGGTATTGTGAAGAGGAAGATGTGATATGCCAGACCCAACAATGCAGAAGAGCTGAAGGCCACTATCAGAGCAACCTGGGCTCTCATAACACCTGAGCAGTGCCACAGACTGATCGACTCCATGTCACGCCGCATTGCTGCAGTAATTCAGGCAAAAGGAGCCCCAACTAAGTATTGAGTGCTGTACATGCTCATACTTTTCATGTTCGTACTTTTCAGTTGGCCAAGATTTCTAAAAATCCTTTCTTTGTATTGGTCTTAAGTAATATTCTAATTTTCTGAGATACTGAATTTGGGATTTTCCTTAGTTGTCAGTTATAATCAACAAAATTAAAAGAAATAAACATTTGAAATATATCAGTCTGTGTGTAATGAATGAATATAATATACAAGTTTCACTTTTCGAGTGGAATTAGTGAAATAAATCAACTTTTTGATGATATTCTAATTATATGACCAGCACCTGTATAAGGCGGGACTCGATTTTTTCCATAGGGAATTGACTGGATGGTTGGATGGCGGTGGTTTGCTATTGGTGGATCTCATGTGAGTGACGCCCTCATCATCAGAGAAGAGAAGAGATGTCGCTGCAAGAGGGAGGGGAAGTTATTCTGATTAAAAATTATGAGGCACATTAATTTTAAAAATATATGTATGATTTGCACTGATGAATACTGTAATATTCCATAAAAAGCAAATATTGTCAATTTTGATTTCATGGTGACTAGAGATGCACCGGTAGACCGGTCATCAATCAGAACCGGAAAGTTTTTGTTCCAAAAATCCAGTTTTTGGAAGATCTCTGTTCTGGACTTGCATGCAAACTGCAATCATTTCCAAAAAAAATGAATTTGAATGGAATTATTACGAAATCGGTAAATCAGGACATTCATAGGCCAGAGACGGGACACGCTAAAGACAGATGCAAAGAGGAACGGAGAGCATAGAAAATACTTGTACCAGGCACAGCAAGCTCACTGTTCATGATGATCGAAATACCAGAAGAAAAATATAAATATTGAATTGGGGGTGGGAGTTTATATGAATGCATCTCTGAAGGGAACTGACTGTCTTCAGAAAAGTTTCAATGGCATTTTCTTTTCCTCTTACCCCGTATTATGCCTATTAAAGTAGTGTTTATAAGCATAGCACTGCTTTCTGTACAGCGTTAGCTAAGGAAACGCTATACCGCTGCTGTTCCATAAGCACCATCTACTGTCAGAGAGTAAATTTGCATTTTCATTCAATCCGTCTGCTGTTCATCATTTTACAAAGCTAAAGTCAGGCCATTAAATTGTTGCTTTAAATCAACCAATCAAAAACAACTGCTCATGCTGCATGTGTGTAGCATCTTTGTTTGTATCATGATTTGGATCGAGTGGTTGCCTCGAATTTCAAATGACAACAGATCAATTATAGCTACAATCAAAATCGGCCATGAAAAATCATGATCATGAATTCCTAATGATGAAAATGAAAAAAAAAAAAAAAAAAAAGGTTTCACACTGAAGTAACAGGCTTAGAGGGAACAGAACTGAAATCCCTGAGCTTGCAACAGTGTTGACATGCTACATTAATCCACTCTGTGTCTCTCGAGGCTGAATTTAGAAGGCCGTTTCTGGGGAATGCCTTCCTCCCTTTTTGTCTCTTTCCATTGCTGTCTAGAACTCATCTGTGAAACAGTCAAAAGGACCGTCTTTATCGGGATTCCGCTGAGATGCTAGCTCAGTCATCTTTCCTTGAGCGAAGATCAAAGAAACGGTGGTGTAACAGTCCTGAGGGCTCGGAAAAAGGTTTTTTTTTTACACATTTCAAGTGCGAATTCAAAGTCAACACAGCCGAGATGAGAGGGACATAGTACTTAAAATGTGCCTATTACTGATTCCACAGGTGTTTAAAACATAAAATAAATAACCAAAGTTAAAGTAAACTTCTGCTTAAAAGGATCGGCCCTTGCTGGCTGAGTTCCGAAAGGAAACTGTCTTGAATGGTAAAGCCCCACAAAAATAGAAGCGCATGGGAGTTCGGGAGCTCGGTGTGTGGTTGGGGAAGTGTGTGGGTGGGGTCACGCTGGCAGCAAACAGGTATGTGCTCACGGAAGCGTGTGATTGGAGAATGAAGAGGCAGAGGAGAAAGAAAATGAACACCATCTCTATATTATATATATATAAACAATGTAAAATACAGAGCTCATACATTGCATCTGACATAAACTATTGTCCAAAAACATTTTATGCATAGATTATCATGATGTTAACTTCAAATTATTTTGCAGTCAAATCAGGTTTCCAGTGCAATTCACATTAAGGGGGTTAATTGTATGCGATTTTTATGCACATTGTTAGCTTAGCAACATGCTAACTTCAAATTCTACTGAAATCAATGGTGTGTAGGGTTTCCAGTGAGATTCATGCGAACCGGGCTATTTGTACGATGTAGCCGGTGGTCAAGCTGGTCTATCAGCCTGGCCAAGCTGGTTTTAGCTGGTTGGTTAGCTGGTCTTCCAGCCTGACTAACTAATGCCAGCCTGACCAACTAAAGAAATGGCCAAAACCCCTGTAACATCTGCCTTCTAATCCAGCTAAGACCAGCCAACCAGCTTAAGGCTGGTTCAGCAGGGAATTCAATGGTCAGTTGGGTCAAAGTCCCTTTCAAACAAGTCATTTCACTTGCCGGTCATCTTTGAAACGCCTCTCGGGCAGCTATTTCAGTCATGCAAGTACAGCTCCTATATCTCTTTGAATGGGGAAACATCAAATTCTACAAAGCTGGTCACCAAACTTATGATTAAATTTCATATTTGAAATCACCAATGAAATGTGACAACAGCAGGCTCAAATCATGACCAAAAAAAATAAATAAAAAATAAATCATTTTACAGGCTAGACCAGCCAATGCACATGCCGTCATAAGCATGCGTCTCAGAACACTGACTGTTCCTATAGCAACCGGAGCTTCTTACGACAGCTGCAGTGACACAATGACTTTACCAATTGGTGATTAGCTCTTATTCCGGCGTATTGCGTGTTGCACTTTCTCACATTCATAGTAATACGAAGTTCACTGCCTTTATATATTTAAAGTCTGTGGTTGGGTTTCCAGTGCGATTCATGTGAAGATGGCTATTTGTGTTATCTTTATGCTTATTGGAGTATCATGTTGTTAGCTTAACAACATGCTAATTATTTTGAAATCAATGCTGAGTCTTGAGTTCTAATTTGGCACAGAGTTGATGCATAAACAGAGCATCCCAAATCAGCCACTTATGAGGTTCTATTTCTGTTGTGATGCTGCCTATATAGCCAGTAAACAGTAGCTCAGGTTTTTGGAATCGAGCTATAGACTCTTAATTTCTGTTGGCAGCATCCATCTTTATGCAATATTGAATTAAGCTCACAGCTTTCAGCTGAGAACCCTTGAGAGGGATGCCAACCTGATACAAACTTGACCTGACTTCTTCAGAGCCTGAAAAGCCCCAGCTTGCCCAATGACTGTCTAGATGATGTGCAGTCAGCAGGCTGTAGCCGTCGGGACTACCAACAGCCTCATGAACCACGGATAAGGTGCCCCAAATGCCCATGGGGTGGCTTGGTCTGATGCCCAGCCTTTAGAATGCCCACCACTGAGAGTACAGTGGTGTTTATGCAGTGTCATGAAAGCTAAGGTAAATGATATGATTTCCAAAGATTGATGATTAAGATCTAATTGGGTTTCATCCAGCTGATCAGTCTATAAATCAAGAGATCAAACAATGACTCATGCAAAGGAAGAAGCGTTTAGTCATTTTCAGACTCATTTTTTTTTCTTTTCACTATTCTTTCTCAGAGCTGCTGCCCACATCTTGTCACCTTAAAAACAAACACCCATTTTCAGAAATAAAATCTTCCTTATGTGACCTACTCAAAGTGCGAGTGTATAAATAATCACTTGAAATCACGTCACATCAAGGGGTTTGCAGGCCCACAGCGGCCGAGCGTCTAAATGTCACTCAATGACTCAAGCAATGAAACCGCACCATGTGTGAACCGGTTGTAAGAGGAAGTGAATGGCGAGCTGGCAGGGGACGCATCCCATGTTACATCACAAGGCAAGCTGGCACTGAGGTGTCTGTGTTGGGCACTATTCATGGGCACAGGCTGAGGCAGCAGACCCAGCAGGGCCAGGAAGAGCTATATGGAGCAGATGGGAGTGTCCTGCAGAGCAACAAGACTCTGTAAGTCTGAGAGGAGCGCTCCCCACAGTCGGACCACTGCGATAACATCCACTCAATTTATTAGCACGTTTCTCACCAGGTGATGTGTGGTATGGCTGGCAATAAGCAACTTCCTTTATTTTATTTTTGGCCTATTTGCCAACTTTTAATGACACAGACAGAATGCTATAGGAGATTGTTTCCACCACAGAATAAAAAATAAATTAAAAAAAAAAAACTGACTTTTTATCTCACAATTTACTTTTTTGTGTGCGAGTTTATAGCTCACACAAATAGAAAAAAAGCATTAGAACTCTGATACATAAACTCGCAATTTTGACATTTTTCTTGCAATTGTAAATGTGTATATCCCACAATTCTGACTTTTTCATCAGAATTATGAGATGTAAACTTGAAATTGCTAGAAAAAAAAAAAAAAAAATCATAATTGTGAGATAAAAAGTCGCAAATGAGTCATTCCGTGTCAAATCAACCAAATTTCGGAAACTTCCCCAGCTTAATTTTTTGATTTTGTTAATATTTTTTTTTTTTTTGTAGAAAGACAAACATAAATAGTGATGAAAGCCAAAATATTAAATGGGGTCAAAATGACAATTTTCACCTGAGATTTGGAGCCAATTTACAGGGGTGTAAAAATGACTTCAGAAAGATGGCAGCATCATTATTTTAGTTTTACCCAGAGATTGGTAGATCTTTTAGAAAAATCTGTTGACTTTAGCAATCTTTGTTTCATTATATGCCAACGGTGACCGTTCAAAAATGGCAAAAAGCAATTGTTTGTGTTTTTTTGCCTCAAGTTTGCATGCCTGTAACTCAAGTATTAAAGATATCTTAATATCCTTTTTTTTTTTTTTTTAATACAAACTTTCCTATTGGCAACTTCATTTTTTTTTTTATTAGGAGTGCGAAACATACAACATAGGGTGAACACAAAACACAACAACAAAACACAAAAACAACAATAAAAGCAATGATAGTAACAGCAATGAAAAGTAATCAAAAATAGAAGTATTTAAATAGTAATAGCAAGTATGATAATAATGATAATAATATTTTGTGATGATGACAACAGTAATATCAGTAATAATAATAACGATAGTAATACTAAAGATGGTGTTCATAAGTTGTGTTGACAGCAATAGTAAAATAAATAATAATAACAATAATAACAGTAGTGATACTAATACTAAAGATGGTAATGATAATATTTTGTGTTGACGGCAATAGTAATATCAATAATAACAATAATAATAATAGAAATAACATTATCAATAATAATAGTAACAGTAATAACAGTAATAATAATAACAATGGTAATACTAAATATGGTGATGATGATAATTTTTTTGTATTGACAGCAATAGTAAAATCAATAATAATATAATAACATTAATAACAACAATAATAATAACAATAGTAATGCTAAAGATGACAATGATGATAATATTTTTGTGATGACGGCAACAGTCATATCAATAATAATAACAGTAATAATAATAATAATAATAATAATGATAGAAAGATAGAAAGATGATAAAGATAGATTGGCATCTTCATTTTAAAGGCCCTCAATGGTTCAGTCCCAGAGATTTGGAGATCTTAATGCGGCTCCATACACCTTTTCAGTGGTCAAAAACAGACAAAAACAAATACTTTTTTTCTTTTAAAGAGGAATATCTGAAGAAAATTGAAACTAGAAATGTGTCTTGTGTTTTTCTATCAACTCAAATTGCATGGAACATTCCTGTCTGAGTGCCATAAATATTCCGTTTCCAAAGTTTGCGTGCCTGTAACTCTAAAAGTATTTAAGATATCTTAATATCCTTCTAGATTCTTATTCTTAATAAACTTTCCTTTTGAAATATTCATTTCCAAGGCCCTGTATAGTTCAGTCTCATAGATATGGGGATCGCAAAGCAGCTCCATGTTCAAATTGTTGAATTTAAACCATTTTCTGTGATCGAAAACCAAATGTGGTTCACTTTGCACACACTTGATACTTATTGTATTTAAAGAGGAATGTCTGCAGAATAAATAATGTTTAAACTAGAAATGTATCTTGTTTTCCTCTATCAAAAGAATGTACTTACTACAGAGAGTTATGGTTAGGTTTAGGGTTAATTGTAATTATGCATAATTTACTGTTATTACTATAGTAAGTACATGGAGTAACGAGTAACTACGTCTCCTTAAAATAAAGTGATACCATTTTTTTTATTTTTTTTTAATCCGTGGCATGAAGGTGCCACATTTTGTTTTTTGTTTTTTTTTAACTTTCCAGGGAAAATAACCTACTGTTGTCATCTTCTCATATTAAGATAAGAGAAAGTGTTTTAATATCAGAGAAATCAGACACTTCAGCATTAAGACACCTGAGGTAAATCTGCACATTAATAAGCTTACTAATAAATTAATGTGAGATGGACTATGGCTTTGTTCGTTAGCTCTTCTCATCAGGCTCTCTTATGGGTTTACTTCTCAGACAATTTCAAACAATTATCACACCAGATCATTTGTCTCAATGACAGCTAAACAAATGTTAACTCCAACAGGAGAACATTCTCAAGGCAGCACAGGGTAATGTATTTACTAACTCCTTGGTAAACCAACAACAACAAAAAAAGGTGATTAAAGCTCCAGGCTACACAATTAACCTCTCGGGAGCAACTTTTACACGCACAAACTCCAACATAATGTATTTAGGCCGGAGTTTAGAGGTGTTAGACCACCACATCTAAATATGCTATAGATTATAACTGCTTCAGGAAAACTGATTGCTCTGAACGCATTTCAATGGAGACGTGAATAAAAAAAATACATTTGCTGAGCCCATGTTTTACACTAGTAGAAGTCATCAAAATGATTTTAGCACAATCTCTGGCTACTTTTAGTTGGTCACCTTAGGTCAGTGGTTCTTAACCTTTTTGACTCAAGAGTCCCCATTGTCCAAAACAATATTTGAAGGCTCCACGATATAAGCTATTTTCAGTATTTCTGATGTCATTTTGCCAAAGCTGCTTAGTTCACAGTCTATGCAACTACCACTTTGACGCTTCAGAAAGTTCATAAAGAGATCGTAAAAAAAAATAATCCATATGAATTGAGTGGTTTAGTCCAAATTTTCTGAAGAGACTGGATCGCTTTCTATGATGAACAAATTGAATTTAGGCTTTTATTCACATATAAACTTTGATCACTGAACATAAACAGAAGCTCAACCGTACTTGCTTGACGAGCGAGAGCTCAAACATGCTGCGTAACAGACAAGAATGAGCCTCATTGGTTCTCGCAAGCATGCTTGATCTTCCATTTACCACAACTTGTGTGTGCACTGATGAATGTTTATGTGAATAAAAGCCTAAATTATATCTGTTCATCATATAAAGCGATTGCATCTCTTCAAAAAAATTGGACAAAACCATTCAAATTCATATGGATTAGTTTTACAATTTCTTTATGAACTTTTTGAAGCGTCAAAGTGGTAGACTGTCAATGGAAGGACAGAAATCTCTCAGATTTCATTAAAAATATCTTCATTTGTGCTCCGAAGATGAATGGAAGTCTTATGGGCTTGGAATGACATGAGGGTGAGTAATTACAGACTTTTCATTTATGGCTGAACTATTCCTTTGACAGAAACTGGGAGTACTGATATTAAATGAATTAGCCATGATTCATTTTGTGACTTCAGAGGTGTCAAGAACTGCATGTTCTTCAATTGAAAACAATAGTTATTGAGGGGGGGAATAAATATTTTAGGAATATATTGACAATAATTTATTAATGTAAATACTTTTTAGTCATCTTAAGGCCCTGTTGGAAGTTTGTGGCCCACTGGTTGAGAACAACTGCCTTATGTAGATGTAAGTGTTTTTTCCAATTTACATTTTCTTAAATTGACCAATTTAGGGGAGTTGTACCCACTTCAAACACCTACTAGTTCAACCGCACACACACTTCTGTTTCTGCTGACTTGCTACATTTGTCTCCCATTGTGTTACATTTATAAATTCACACAATTTTTTCCACAGAATCTGCTGAAAATAAGTTCACTCCCTTTGACAAATTCCGAGAGGCCATCATGATGAAAAACTGCCAGGTTCCTTCAGGACGATCATCCATTTACTCTATTACATGTTCATGGCGGTAATGGTTTTAAATGCAGAAGCTCCTTGTCTGACTGATGCACCGCCAGGGGGCCGAGAGTGAAGATAGACTAGTTTAATTTGTGCTAAAAGACTGAGACCAGACTAATAACAACATTTCTCACTGAACAAGCTGAGCGGACTGTGAAATACACTGTTAGGAGTCTGTTGCGGATAAAATACACCCATCACACAGGAGAATTGTTGAGCTAAAAACCTCTTCAGAGAAAGATTGGGTTAAAACAACAAGTCTGAACACCACAGCTCAATTTATTGAAGTATGTGCACTAACCGCTAGGTCATGGCTCCAACAGCAACAGCTATTTTAGTAAAAACAGAGTTGGAAAACAACTTCCAAGTAGGGCTTTACTTTCAATTTGACCTATTTGACCAGACTCTAATGGTCAGCGTACTTTCCTAAGCATACTTTCCTCTGCTGTGTGAGCAACAACAGTTCGGGGGAATGAAAACGCTTGAATAAACTGATCAAGGTGGCCAGCGCTGCTGCCAGTCTCTATGCAGAGAACATGATGGTGAAAAAATTGGAGTCTGTAGTAAACAATAATTCACATAGTTTCCACAATGCCCTGAGCTTTCATTTTCACCGTTTCATGGTTCACTCATGGTTTCATTTTCATGGTGCTCTACTTCTTGATCAACAGATCTCAGCATATCGATCGAATGACATTAGGCATAAATGCTAATTAGGAATGTAAAAATGCACGTCTTGACCTGTTATCAGATGTAAATAAGTCCCCAAATCCACATCCCCATTAAAGGAATAGTTCACCCAAAAATAAAATAAAAATTAGCCCATAATTTACTCACCCTCAAGCCATCCTAAGTGTATATGACTTTCTTCTTTCAGCAGAACAAAATTATTCAACAACAAAACTATTCAGCAGAGTTATATTAAATAATATTTTAGTTTTTGAAGCTCCAAAAAGTATTCCATCATAAAAGTAATCTAAATGACTCGAGTGGGTTAATAAATGCCCTAAGTGAAGTGATGTGTTTTTGTTAGAAAAAATATCCATATTTAAATCTTTATAAATTATAATCACTGGCTTCTGGTAACGGCCGTGCGACCAACGCAAGAGAGTCGAGTTTGAGTGGAAGGGTGACCTCTGACCCTACGTATGACATATGACGTAGGCGTAGCATATAAGCTTAAGCAATTTCAATATAAGTAAAGCGAAGCTATGTCATACATCACACATCGGGTCAAAGGTTACCCTTCCACCAGAACTCGACTCTCTCTTGAACGCATGTACGGCCATTGCTGGAAGCCAGTGATTATAGTTAATATAGTTTTAAATATGGATATTTTCCTTACAAAATACTATCGCTTCGCTTTAGAAAGCATTTATTAACCCACTGGACTCTGATTGTGTTTGGCTGAAAGAAGAGTCATATACATCTAAGATGGCTTGAGGGTGAGTAAATTATGGGATCATTTTCATTTTTGTGTGAACTATTTCTTTAAGGAATTATTGGTACGATATCATTTATCACCAGATTTCAATCAGTGCAGCTTAATATTCCACCATAAACATGTTTGATTGTTTCTCCAGGTAACATTTGTGTCTTTAACATATGTTTGAAAAATCCAAAAATCATCAAAAAGTGATTTGAATTTGAACCATGACAGATTTCAGAAAAAAGCAATTAAATAATTGTGAAAGGAAACAAAAATCCATTTTGAACACGAATTTCCCCTTCGGCAAGTACGTTTTTCCAAGGCATCTATTTATCCACTGTATACAGGTTGTAGCCGCCTTATTAGTATGTCAATGTATTGTTTTTCCTCCTCTACCAAGGTTTCAAAGCAGACCTATGTCATGCTCCTGGCAAAAGCAAGTCTTAGCAGGTCTTACCATAAATGAAATTCTAGACATTACAGCATTTCTCAAGTCTGGCGCGAGTCCCTTGAGGTTCGTCAGCTGAAATTCAGTGTGGCATAGTGAATATCAACACCACAATGAAATCAATGAAATGTTCAACACGGTATGACAAAATGTCACATGCGCCTACCGGTCTAGAAGGAACAGAAGAAAGAGCTAGAAAACAAGAAGTCACAATGGAAAGAGTATTATGAATCCAGTCAAAGCCTCTACCCGGTTTGAATTATTCCAGGTACTGCAGAGGAGACACAGATCAATGGGTTCAAACCCACGTAATCCACGCTGCACGCTGAGCAATGACCAGCCATTCACCTCTCTTGAGAGTGGATGTAGTAAGGACAATAATCACAGGGCACTGGCATCAGCGGGAACCCTTGTTCTAGTAATATCGACTCAACTGTGATTGACAGCGGGAAATCTAAGGCCCTGTTTACACCTTGTATTACCATCCGTCATGGGTGATCCAATCACAAATGTTCAGCTGAGACAGCTCGCCACTGACGTATGGTACTAACGTGTCTGAAATGCATCTCCTGTGACCACTTATGACTGGATTTTGAGGAAATCATGACTACATGCATCACTTACTACTTAAATGTGTTACTTCACATGTACGTGATCTGCTGCATGTTGATATTCAGGGTCAATGACATGATACTAATTTTATCCGAATCTATGAACTGAATTAAAACACATTAAAAATGCAATTAATACATACAATGACTATGCACACAACATCAATAACTGTTTCCATCCAAAGTTGTGAATTTCACTTGTGTGCAAAACTGGAATATCGCATAACATATTTGTGAAAAAAGCACTTGATAATTTCCATCCCATGTGTTCAAGAGAACAAAAGCATCACTTCCTGGGAAACTGGCACAAAATATCTGTGATAAAAATGGAAGTCGTGTTTCTTTTTTGTATATCATAAATTATACGGTGTTTGGGAAAGCAATCGTGTGAGACAAATTGAGTGAGACACATTGAGTCATAGTTTATGTGCATGTCTTGTTATTGGAAAAAAAATAGTACATAATAAATAATAAAATAATAAACTTTTTAGTAGTTTTCTTGATTAATATTAAAAACCAAAATACATAAAATCTTCTGTTTGCCAAATCAACGTCATGTGGTCAAAATTGTCACACATAAGCGGCTGTAGAAAGAGCACAACAAAGGAGATGATGAAATACAGAGTCCTTAATAGGAAACTCAGATGAATACGACCACGTTGACACAAACAATAACCGACGAGGACTGAACAAAGCAGGGAGTATAAATACACATAGCAAATGAGGACACTAAACAGGAACAGCTGGACAGAGATTAACTAATTAGACACCATAGCAACTAATGAAAACTAATACAGACATGACAGACCCAACTAAACAGGACATAATTGTGACATTACACCCCCCTCAAGCCAAATAATGTCCAGCTGAGGAAGGAGGGAGGGGCCTTTGGAGGAGGGCGTGGAGGTGGTGATGGGCAGGGACGGCCCGGAGGAGTCGGCCATGAAACATCATGGTGGTGCCGGCGGTGGGAGGAGCCAGGGTGGAGCTTTGGTTGAAGGGCTGGGCAGAACCCAGGAGCCAATCGACGGCGGCTGAACCAGGGTGAGTGGAGGAACCGGCGAAGCAGAGAGGCCGACGGACCAGGGTGATCTTATGGCCTAGAAGCCTGAGGCTGAGCTGCCAGGGGACTGGCCATAACCAGTGGGGTAGATGGGACCAGGAAATCAGGCAAGAGCATTGGCAGAAGAAGATCATCTCCAGACAGGACCGGCGAGGAAGACGAAGACTCGAGGGTGGGCACTTGGGTGGGAACTGGATCCGTGGACCACAGATCTATCAGGTCTAGGTCCATTCCAGGCTCTGTGATGGACTGACCCGCATGCGTCGACTCAGGGACTTTGATGTCATCCTGCTCTGGTTCCGAAATGACCTCAGTGGGTGCCTCAGGCTCGCTGGCTGTGAGGGAGAGGCCACCATTCCGGAGCATCCAGGCCAAATAACCCCAGAAACTTTCTGTTGTCAGGGAGGAGGAGGAGGAGTCTCATCGCTAGTGAGTCCATGGTCGCATTTTTACTCGTTTTTGAGGGTTGGCTATTCTGTCACACATAAGCAGTTGTAGAAAGTGCACAACGAAGGAGATGATGAAATACAGTCTTTAATAGCAAACTCAGATGAACACGACCAAGTTGACACAAACAATAACCGACGAGGACTGAACAAAGCAGGGAGTATAAATACATATAGCAAATGAGGACACTAAACAGAAACAGATGGACGGATTAACTAACGAAAACTAATACAGACATGACAGAACCAACTAAACAGGATGTAATTGTGACACAAATGAATGTACAGAAAAAAGGAGGAAAAAATACAGGAAATTATATCATTTAGCGAGAACCCCATGCAAACCTTGTAGTATATCAATATCAATAGTCAATAAGTCACTTAACATATCAGATTTTTTTTTTTTTTTTTTTTTTTTTAAAGGTTGTAAAAGGTTCAGGTTGTAAAATATGGTACAACTCCGGCTGCCCCTCAGAAAATTAATATTCTTAAATTAAAAAAAAAAAAAAAAAAATCTTAAAATTAATAATTCACACTATTTGTATATAAAAATACTTTTTACCTTGAAAATTATATTTTAAAACCTTTTTGAAAATTATGTAAGATGTGAATACTTACATGTTTGTTAGTTTGTTTTTTAAAATATTACTTTTACTTGGTTACACCACATGACATTACATTAAAACTTTTCTTGAAAATGGTACTTTTCTAAGAACTTGCCACAAACTAGATTTTAATTTTTTCATGTAATTACTTGTAATACCAGTAAACTTTGCATAAATACAAGCAAATAACCCTAAACTGGTGAAGTTCTGTTCTTGTGCATTTAGAACTTAACAAAAATATTCTTATGAAACCATGAGTAAACAGCAAAAAGTAAAAACCTTGTTATAGCGCAGTGGTTGATTGTGTTGGATATAGAGTCCTTTGATATTGTTAGGGACGGACTAGCATTAACATTACCTCTGAATGAGGTTTGACTGACTGAATCCAGTTTAAAACAAAAACTGATGCTAATACCAGGCCAATCGCCAAGCCAATCTTGTGCAGGCCCTAATCTTCCCGACCAATCATGTGTGCTCGTAACTAACATCCCATTGGAAATCAATGACAGGCACTTAAGCGTGACTGCTTCACTGAAGTGGACAAGAAACAAGCCTTGTCTTCCTCACCCACTTAATCACACACACGCTCAAGACACGACTGTCGGCAGTGGCCCGAGTCGACGTCAGAACCTCCCTTGACCAGGAGTTCAGTCAGTATACTTCAGGGCTTAGTGATCAGAGCGCTCGGCCGTTACATGTAGCTTTGTCATAGCCAGCTGGTGGCTTGCTGACTGATGTAGGCTGAGTAATCATTGGCACTGAAGTGCATTCTGGGTTCAGTCAGTCACTAACAGAAGCGAGTGGGTGGTGAGTTGATGCAGTGCAGACACAGCAGGATCCTGCGATTGTGACGACTCCCATGCAAGCTCCATTACTCAACTGTGAGCACTGCATGATGGGGAAATTCCTGCACCAAGGAAAGGTGGAAGAAAAGCTGGAGACTAACACTCATGCTGTCTTGAAAGCACCCTGCCTAAAAGTTGCACAAAACTGCTTCCATTTTGGAGTTGCCCAACAAATATATAAAAATAAATAAAATCAAATCAAAATTATAGCCATCAAGGTTGTACATAATTTATGTATTGAAACATTCTACGCTCAACATTGCACAAAAGGTGCAAGGTTTATAGTGGGGTAAAAAATATAGTGGGGTCCTTTAGATTGTTGAATTGTTCTTTACACTAAAACAAAAATGGTTCTTTTATGAACTGATCCTTGAAAGGTTCTTTGGGAACCAAAAATAGTTCTTCTGTGAAAAACTCCTTTTTGGAACATTTATTTTTAAGAGCGTACTGATTAAAGCCAAAAAGTGAAACAGAACCATTTTGTTTACGGATCAGACTAGTTTGGAGCAAGTGTCATAGCTTCAACAAGAGTGCTAAAATTAATCTATTTTAGTAGTGCCTCTGATTTCAAACTGAGTTGAAAAAACACTGATGCTGAGAAATATGTTTCATTTCCACAAATCATTGAATTTTGAGTTGCTGGAAAAACAAAACAAAAAAAATGTACCGGATACAATAAAATAGGTACAATTGTCCTTTCAGAGCAAACACGTATAAAGGGGTCCTTGATTATGATTTCACATTTTTAACTTTAGTTAGTGTGTAATGTTGCTGTTTGAGCATAAACAACATCTGCAAAGTTACGACACTCAAAGTTCAAAGCAAAGGAGATATTTTCTTTTAAAGAATTCTCTGTTTAAGGACTACAACAAATGGCTGGTAGGGACTACAATGAGCTTCTTCCCAGGTTGATGACATCACAAACCCCAACATTTACATAAACCCTGCCCCTGAGACCAGGAACTTCCGGTTGCATTCTAAAAGTTGTAACTTCTTCCTGAGTCTCTCCATCAGTGTCGACTCCGGTTTGAACAATGTAAGGCTGAACACCGTTACTGACAATCCTCATTTTGGCTGCTTGAGATTCTCCAGCTTTGTTGTTGTTGAGCAACCAAAAGCACAAGCTGTTAAAGCGCCACCCTCTTCTGGAAAGGGGGCCGGGAGCAGCAGCTCATTTGCATTTAAAGGGACACACACAAAAACAGCATGTTTTTGCTCACACCCATATAGGGGCAAATTTTACAAGCTACAATAAATTATCTGTGGGGTATTTTGAGCTGAAACTTCACAGACACATTCTGGGGAAACCAGAGACTTATATTACATCTTGTAAAAGGGGAATAATAGGTTTAATATCAATGTATATTTAGAATATAAATAAGAATCAATATCATACATTTTGCGACATAATACTGTATAGCCCTATAATGCAAGCACAATGTCTTCCAAGAGCTTTTCTTTCAAACTTTTTTCATTGCACTTTTTTCATCGCTCAGAGACTATAAAGATGTCAAGTGAAGAGAGAATATGAAAGTTGAAAGAAAGCATTAATGTTGCCGACACTGCAAAGATATAAGTAGTCCTCAGGGATGGGAGAAAATGAACCGATCCGAACAGGACAGAAAATATTGCCAGTGCAATGAGTACAACTGTAGACTGAACCCTTAAGCTGACAAATGGTGGCATTCAATAAAAGTGTAAAAATGAACAGTGTATAAATAAGTATGGTGCAGTGAATTAATACCATAACAATTTTGATTAACACTTTACAATAAGGTCTCATTTGTTAGCATACTAGTTTTATTTGTTTGTTATACTAGCTAATAAGAATACAATGGTAACACTTTACAATAAGGTTCATTAGTTAACTACATTAGTTAACATCAACTAATAATGAACTGCACTTATACAGCATTTATTAATCTCTGTTAATTTCAACATTTACCAATGCATTATTAAAATCTTGTTATCATTAGTTAATGCACTGTGAACTAACATGAACAATAAACAACTTTATTTTCATTAACTAACGTTAATGGAGATTAGTAAATACAGTAACAAATGTATTGTTAATGGTTAATTCATGTTAGTTAATACATTAACTAATGTTTAACTAATGAACCTTATTGTAAAGTGTTACCAATTCAATTGTTCACTGGTTGTTCATGTTAGTTCAGCACATTAGCACATTAACTTATGTTAACAGATTTAACTTTACAATTTTAAAAATGTTTTAATAAATGTAGAAAATAAAAATTGACTAAGATTAATAAATGCTGTAGAAGTATTGGTTATTTTTAGTTCATGATATCTAATGTAGAAATAAAACCTTATTGTAAAGTTTTACCCAACTTATCCAACAATTTTGTTCTGTCATGCCAAATGACTTTGCATAATATCATATGATTGAAATGGTATAAGAAACCTAAATAGGATATGAATACAATACATTTAATTAAAAAAAGAAAATAAAAAATAACAGAAATAAAAATCCCAGTTGTATGAATTTATCTCATATAAGATACATACAGCCTTTTAACAGAAAAACAACTCTATTCGTCCCTGAAGATGGCATTAAATGTGTCCTGGTACTTTTTTCTAGACATCTCTATTACTATGCATTAACTTCAGAATTTAGCATTGCCAATAAGAACAGGATATTTTGAGAAATGTAGATTTTTTTAAATTTTTCCTGATAGGAAATGTCACAAATTGAATCACATTTTTGCTATAAAATTCTACAAAACTTAAAAAAAAAAAAAAAAAAAAAAAAAAAAAACGAAATCTTGCCTGACTTCCTTGACTATGAAAGCCAAATCACAAATGAAATCAATGCTTATACAATATTTAGGATAATGCCGAAAGAGCCATTCTGTACTGTAAAGTCAATGTGTCATGCAAAAAAAAGTGATTCATTCAAACTATAGTCACATAGCCAGATCTATATAGTCCCAAATATACTTTATAATCAAACTAACATAAGTGTAATTTTTATTATCTGTCGATATGATGCCAGTGAATAGCATAGCTGGTGCAAACAAATCCACATATCTGATTTTTCAAAATATTACAATTAAAATGTGCCCTAAAATTTATAAAAACCTATGAGATCCAAGAAGGATTTGCTGTGCTAACACTTAAAGAAATTAAACTGAGAAAATAAAGCACTGATGAAATGTCAAATCTCACGAAATCACACAGATCACACTCACACAAATATCAGAAAGAAAAAGAAAGAAAAACAACAACAACAACAACAAAACAACATAAAACAGAACTGAAGGTGGCCTCAACTGTCATTGAGAAGTTTTGTTTCTCATTAAGAAAGAGATCGACAGAGATTTTCGAGTGAAGAGAGAAAAAGACTCTTCTCTGTTTCTGATGATATATGCTGCTAGGGAAGAATGACAATCGGTAGACAAAAAGGAGAAACAAAGTACACTAACAAGCTGTCTAGATCTCCACAACATCTACAATGAAAACTGCATGTCATCAACATGAAAACAAGAATCATCCAACAAGACAGCCTTGCAAAAACAGCACTGATCTCTAAAGGAAATCTTTTGACACTACTTTCAAGCACACCATGTGCACGGACCTGTGCATAAATGGATGCGGGTTTTGAAAAGATGAAAATTGAAGAATATTATCCAGGTGATAAACCAACACACACTCAAAATATACATCTGTCTTGCTTCTCTTTGGATTCAACTGGACATGTTTCCAGTGCTATCTTTGCATGAAATTCTCATTTAAACTGAGAGGTATGAAAGTAACTCGAATGGCTTCTTAGAGAAGTCACATGAAAAACCGTTGGAGGTACAGTAGATGTTGTCAAGTTGGATGAAAGTCCATTTGGGATCATAAAAAGCAAGGTTTAACTGCTAAGTTGGCCTTCATCTGCCAAATAAGCCAAGCTGCATATTTTACAGCACTGATGAAAGAGCTCTGAGACATATGAGAGACATAACTTTACAGGTACATAAAGATATGGCATATAATCATCTAACATCTGTATCATGGGGCATAATTTAGACATATGCACACATACAGTATCAGCTTGTTTCTCAGTATTGTAAAGACTTTTGGCTTATGCACATGAAAGACTTTTTAGATAAATATAGGTAAATAAACATATTATCCATTATATTGCCTTCTTTCCATAGTACATCCTGGTGTCATGTGTTCCCCAGGTAAGCGACAAACACGTACCCGGCCATAAACGTGATGTAAAAGAAAAGTGATTCATCAGAGCAGGCCACCTTCTTCCATTGCTCCGTGGTCCAGTTCTGATGCTCACTGCTGGTGCTTTCGGTGGTGGACAGGGGTCAGCATGGGCACCCTGACTGGTCTGCAGCTATGCAGCTCCATACGCAACAAACTGTGATGCACTGTGTATTCTGACACCTTTCTATCAGAACCAGCATTAACTTCTTGAGCAATCTGAGCTACAGTAGCTCGTCTGTTGGATCGGCCCACACGGGCCAGCCATCTCTCCCCACGTGCATCAGTGAGACTTGACCGCCCATGACCCTGTCGCCAGTCATAATTTGTATTTGTGTGTGTGTGTTCTGTACAAGCCTTAAAAATTAAAACAGCTCAAAAATGCAAATACACAAGTTTTTTTTTTTTTTTTTAGTTCAATAGTGTTATATATATTTTTTTTTTTTATAATATCTTGATGTATTTATTTGTGCACTGTTATTCTACAGTTTCTCCTATGCTCCGTTATAAAATATGCAGTTTCCAGAAAACTAATTTATTATCATCAATCTTGGCTTGGCTTTTTAAACCCTACATTTTTAGTTTAACCCTACAGTTTCGTTTTTGGACACCATCTCCTCTTGCTTATTTATCATCTTATAAAAGTAACTTTGTATTTAATTTAAAACTAGATAAATAAATACATAAACAATTAAAAAAACATTAAATAATCTTTGGCCAGCATTATCCACTGTCATTTCTCCCTCTGTTAACTGGGCTCCAAATTGAGAGATCAACTCAATCAGATGACACGATTTCACAGTCTGTTGCCTTGACCTGCCACTTGCTGGTGACCTTTCCACTCAAAGCTATAGGGCCATCTGCAAACAGGACACGTCTGTGACCTTCTCCAATAGCGCTGAGGAGCAGACACCCTTTAAATCCAACCTCATCTTCAACACCCCAACCCCGCTGAGCACAACATCTCGCCACAATCATGTGTTATGAGCACAACATCGATCTCTGCGGGTCAAAGACAGATCCATTCTTCATGCATCAGAGACAGAAAAAGCAAGAGAAACATGCTCCTCAGAGGAGACTGAGAAGGCAGCTTGTGTTTTTTATAAAGCTGATGGTGATCAGTTGATTTGTTATCTGCAGAGAATGAGCCTTGGATTAAGACAAACAAACAAACAACACAAAAATCACTATTCAAGCTAAAACTTTGCCACTGTTATGCTGAAAACACCCAGAACGCAAAAACTGCAAAGATAACTGAAAATCGCCATATTTAAATCATTATTTCACTCAAGAAAGACATTTCGGTCATCTACTCACCCATCAGAAACACAAAAGGAGATGACCAGTTTCTCCAATAAGTCGCACAAAGGTGTGGTAACATCAGCTAAAAGGCCTGGTTGCCCATGGACCTTTTTCACAGATGACTTCCCTAGAGAATAAACAATATACTAAAATGTATTTGAAATGCATTTATTTTGTGCTATGTATATTGCAAATACATATTTATGTGCTACATAAAAATACCCTGCAATTGTACTTTTGGTATACTAAACTGGTATACTTAAAGTCTGCTAAATTGGAACAACAAATTGTTTGTACTTTAATTGTGTGGAAGTATTGCTGAGGTCCAACTAAAGATATATTTAAAGGTGCCGTAGAACGTGTTTTCAAAAGATGTAATATAAGTCTAAGGTGTCCCCTGAGGTGTCCCCTGAATGTGTCTGTGAAGTTTCAGCTCAAAATACCCCATAGATTTTGTTTTATTCATTTTTTTAACTGCCTATTTTGGGGCATCATTAAATATGAGCCGATTCAAGCTGCGGCCCCATTAAATTCTCGTGCTTCCCGCCCCCCGAGTTCGCGACTACAGCATAAACAAAGTTCACACAGCTAATATTACCCTCAAAATGGATCTTTACAAAGTGTTCGTCATGCAGCATGTCTAATCACATAAGTATGGTATTTATTTGGATGTTTACATTTGATTCTGAATGAGTTTGATGGTGCTCCGTGGCTAAAGCTAACATTACACACTGTTGGAGAGATTTATAAAGAATGAAGTTGTGTTTATGAATTATACAGACTGCAAGTGTTTAAAAAATGAAAATAACGACAGTCTTGTCTCCGTGAATACAGTAAGAAACGATGGTAACTTTAACCACATTTAACAGTACATAAGCAACATGCTAACAAAACATTTAGAAAGACAATTTACAAATATCACTAAAAATATCATGTTATCATGGATCATGTCAGTTATTATTGCTCCACCTGCCATTTTTCGCTATTGTCTTTGCTTGCTTACCTAGTCTGATGATTCAGCTGTGCACAGATCCAGACGTTAATACTGGCTGCCCTTGTGTAATGCCTTGAACATGGGCTGGCATATGCAAATATTGGGGGCGTACATATTAATGATCCCGACTGTTACGTAACAGTCAGTGTTATGTTGAGAGGTCTTTTAAACAAATGAGATTTATATAAGAAGGAGGAAGCAATGGAGTTTGAGACTCACTGTATGTCATTTCCATGTACTGAACTCTTGTCATTCAACTATGCCAAGGTAAATTCAATTTTCAATTCTTTAAGTATATTTGATTGTGCTAATTAAAGTGGAACTATTGCAAGTATACTTTAGGTACACATTAAATATCTTGCATTTAAAAACTGATATTATACAAAGATCATACAATCCTTATTAATAGTGATATTAAAACACCTTATTAAGCCATAATATTAAGATATGTGCATTGTGCAATAGAGAAACACTCCAAATAATGTTCAATTAATTATAATTTTATATCAGTAAGTCTTAAGTGATATGTCAATAAATATGTTAATGGCTTTATATTTTAAATAGATTTATTTTTTTTTTTTACTAGGCATTGTTTCCACAGTTATTAACATATTTTCTTTCTATATATATATATATATATATATATATATATATATATATAAAACCAGTGTTGGGGAAAGTTACTTTTAAAAGTAATGCACTATATTGGGTTACTCCCTAAAAAAGTAACTAATTGCGTTACTTAGTTACTTTTTATGGAAAGTAATGCATTACTTTACTTTTGCTTGTTTTTCTAATAACAAAAAAAATTATTCTATTTTTTGCAAATGTAAAAGACCCTTTTATGGATCCCCGACATGACATGCAGGAAAAAAATAGTAGGCTGTGCACATTTGATCATTTATAAATCAGACGTTAATACTGGCGTGTACATGTGTAATGCCTTGAACATGAGCTGGCATATGCAAAATTACAAAGTAAGACTTACGGAACTCGTGTTACTTGTAATGCGTTACCCCCAACACTGTTCATAAAGCTGCACTTTGTTTTATATTACTTCAGCAGTAAATTACAAAACAAGCTAATTAACATTGCGAAGGTGTTTCTAATGCAACAGCTGAGGGAGTGATGGCAAATTTCACACTATTTTCTCTTCTGACTACTGTAATCAATCACTCTAAATATGTTTTCCCTCTTTTGGAAAGTCATAGAAACACTATCATGGGTTTTTTTTTCTTTTGCTGATGGAGCAAATGGGAATACAATTTGCTGACATCTCCCGTTCACCACTGTAGAAGTTTGCCCAACTGTGACGACTTGCGCTTCTGATAACCTTGGAAATGTGAAAGTGTCAATAGTATGCTTGAAGCACAGCTCTTCACAATATTTTTTTTTTTTAAACATTATGTCACCAACACTAGTTCACAACCCATTAAACACATAATGGACACACTCACAAAACAAGTACCAAATGCACCAATTTTAAATGTCTTAATTCAACATAGCTTTATAGTTCATTTTACATTATATACATGTCCAACCCTGCTGAATCAGAAAAAAAGCATTCAATTTACTGATGGCAGTCATAACATAACCTCTCATAACATCTCCAGCAGTGACTCACAGAGATTTTAACACATCACAGTGACATTCATTTGAGATGTGACTTACTTCACACTTTAATTTTAGAACAAGGATCTTCAAACATCCACTCTTCACTAGACAGTGTGGCATATGATTCCCTTAACCAGCATTTCACAGACAAAGTAGACATAATTGGAAGCTCTATTGGAGGCTCTCTACTTTAGATCTGCAGCCAGATCCATGGGTTGATCTGATGGGTTTCTGATGATATGAACAAAGCTCTGAAAAGATGCCAGACAACTAAAGGCTCCAGGAAGCTGAAGGATCATGACTTCATTTTACATCAGATAGCTAACATATTAAACAGATTAAAATGCAATTTGTGGATTTGCAATTGTCTGCTTGTTAGCAAAAGTGCAATCTAATTGATAGAGATTTTAGCTTGAAACGGAAGTGGAAAGTGGTAAAATGGAAGCCACTGTAAACATAAAGGGCGTGACACACAAAGCCAAAGGTCTGCCAACGTCAGGCTGTCATTGAGTGTCTGTCGAGCTAGTTTTTGCACACGACGGCTCTAGTCGGGCTCATGTCTGTCTAGTTTTTGCGGTGTGTTCCACATGTCGGCGGGAGTTTCAGCTGTTTGTTTTTTTTTTTTTTTTAACCAATATTGCAATTACGATTAATATGCGATTCTTTTTAAAGCTCTTAATCTACTGTATTATTCAACAAAGACAAGCAATAAATCATTGTATAGTAGGGGTAGGAGTCTTTAGGCACCTTATGATCCGATTCCTATTCTGATTCTGGAAGTCACGATCCGATTCCAAAACGATTATTGATCTACTTTTTTTCTTATTAATTAATCTTATTAATAAAACCTAAAATCTTGTTTTATTTAATTACATATGTACTTTTTAAAATAATTACACATTAAAAAAATTGCATGTTAAGAATTGGAAATGCATAAATGAATATAGTCAGTATTATAACTAATATGCCTGTCTCCTACGCTGTTGATGTAGTGAACACAGTGCAGAGCTTCCGTGTTCTACGTAAGAACGGCGACTCATTATTGGTCAGTTCCTGCATCAGCATCACACGCATGCGTCGTGCTGCTCACGTGAACAGATTCGGCCAATACTGAGCCGGCGTTCGGAAGTAAACACGGAAGTACAGCACTGTGTTCACTGCGTCAACAGCATAGGAGACTGACATAGAAGAGAAGAAATTGTTGAATAAAGTCTAGGGATGTAACGATGCATCTGAAATCGGTTGAAAATCGATTAAAATATGTGACGATTCAAGTCGGTTGAGATGCTTAATGAATTGCGATACATTTGGGGGCGGGGGTTTACATGAATGTATATCTGAGGAGAGCTGACTGGGTTCTGAAAAGTTTAGATGGTATTTTCTTTTCATCTTCCGTACAATTAATTTTTTAAAGTAGATTTTATAAGCAGGCAGCACTGCTTTGTTTACAGCGGTAAGCAAGGAAGCGCTGTATTGCCGCTGTTCCATAGGCGCCACCTGCTGTCAAGACAGTGAATTTGCGTTCTCATGCAGCCCGTCTGCTGTTATGAAGTTTTATGTAGCGTAATTTCACAAAGCTAAAGTCTGAAAAAATTTTTTTTCTTCAAATGTTAAAAAGTATACAATTTAATTTAAATTAAAAACTGCTCATGCTGCATGTATGCAGCATCTTTATTGGGATCGTGATTTACATGCAGTGGTTGCTTCTAATTTTAAATGGCTACAGATAGTTCAGCCTGTAATAGAGCAAATAAACATCTTGTTCAGCCATATGAAGAGATTTATTTTATTTGTGTTATTCATGTATTTATTTATTTGATTTAGGATTTTTAATCGATTAATTTAAAAATCGTTAGAAAATCACATTGTGAAACCAATATCGTGAATCATATCGAATCGTGAGTTGAGTGAATCGTTACATCCCTAATAAAGTCATTATTTTTGATTTGTTTTTGGTGCACAAAAAGTATTTTTGTCGCTTCTTAACATTAAGGTTTAACCACTGTAGTGACGTTGACTATTTTAACAATGTCTTTACTGCTTTTCTGGACCTTGAATGTGGTAATTATGTTGCTTTCTATGGAGGATAAAAAAATAAATAAATAAATAATAAAAAAAAAACCTCTTGGATTTCATCAAAAATATCTTAATTTGTGTTCTGAAGATGAACGAAAGACTTACGCGTTTGGGACGACATAAGGGTGAGTAATTAATGACAGAAATTTAATTTTTGGGTTAACTAACCCTTTAACTTCAATTTTCTAACAAAAAAGCCCTAATTATTTTGTAAAACATATATTTGTATCATTTTTTTAGTTCAGTACATTTATTTACAGTAAACTGGTTTACACTTTGATTTTTTTGAAGAGCACTTCTGCTATAATCTGCTTAGTGTCTTCTACTTAAAAAAATAAAATAGAAAATAATAATCATAAATTACAACCATTTAAGTTCAGATCCATGCTCAAAAAGGGGGGTTAATGAGACAAAACATATTAATAATTTAAATCATACACACAAAAGTGGTGTTATTTGTAACATGTAAATTAAATAGTTTGCTATAAAAAGCAGCAGTGGGAAAACAACCCACATGAAAAAATACTGTAGTAATTTATAGCAAATACTATAGTGTTTTTGAACCATACTATAGTAATGTACTTGAATTAATATGTTGTGATAATTCTATAGTTGCTGTGATAATAAAACTATAGTAATATAAACAAATTACTTTACCCAATACTATACTAAGTGTATATTATACTACAAATACACTACTGTAGTAAAAACTAAAGTATACTACAGTTTATCAGTTCACTATAGTTAATAGTACAATATGCTGTAGCATTCATTAACAAAGTGTTGTAAATACTACAATATATAATATATAGTATATTACAATTTACTATAGTATGGTTCAAAAACACTATAGTATTTACTATAACTTTCTATAGTATTTTTTCATGTGGGAATAGTGAACACAGGTCTGAAAATCTGACACTGTCAGATTAACGAGTCTGATATATTTTATTGCAGGGCACCAACCAATATAAACGTCAGATATTGTGTTTGTTTGTGTGAGGAATGTCATTGAGATTAATCTGCTCAGACTCATGAGCTCTAGCTAGCCTGCCATTTATATTCAAACTGACAACTCATTACTTATAACGACAAGCCACACTTCAAATAAATAACAGCCGCCAAATTATCACACTGACAGTAATTCTCACTTCATAATTAACAAATACAGAATACATGTGTGCAAATCAACGCATGAAACTACTGAACAACCCCTCACTCACCTCTGTCTGGACGCGCGTGCTGTTTTTGAGACGCCTGCTGATGTGCCTGATCAATATGAACACCAAATCTCATCGCATATATTAATTTATAACACATTACGTGTACTGCATTACATTACGATATTTAAAATATAAAATACTTCATCAGTTAAACTTGAAAATTAGCTTGGATCTTATATTTTAACACTAAAGAGAGTGTATGCACTCAGGCGCTCCTCTTGTAGCTGTTATTGGGTCCTTGCGTCGAACTGACAGCTTTGTTTCCATCATGGCGGCGTCCGGCAGAGAGCATGTACTGTCACTCTACAGACTGCTTCTGAAAGAGAGCAAGAAATTCCCCTCGTATAACTACAGGTAATCATACGAATTTACCTGTGTTTATCAGCAGTACAACCTCGGCTCATGTATGCAATGGTCTCTGTGGCTTGTACAGGATGATGCTGTCCGATTATTTTGAATAATATTCATCTCAATACATTCTTAGAAGATATGATGCACACACACACACACACACACACACACACACACACACACACACATATATATATATATATATATATATATATATATATATATATATATATATATATAATGGGCGTTTCTTCCGAGGAGGCAAGGGAGGCATTGCCTCTTCAAAAAAAAAAAATAGGATGAGAAAATAATGCATATTACATAACAACACAAATATTACAAATTATGACATTAAAAAGAGCGCAAGTCACTCGTATTTCTTAAGGAACAATGCCCAACAGTGACACCCGCAGGTAAAGTTACAGCAGGAGTCATGCCTCCCTTTGCTCTCATAGAAAACCATAGAAAATCATTAGACTCCGGCGTGCGGTGGGTTTAGTGGGGGTAATTGAGAATGAATGGGGGAAAGTCACATGAGAGGAGGCAATGTCTATGATTGGATGTAATTGGTTATGATTGTATATGATTGGTTTGTGCGATAAATCCCGCCTCTTGTTTACGTGCACGTTCTGCGCGTCAGTTTGAATGAACAAATGATGGCGTCAATGGGAAGACTAATTGAAAAGTCAGTAAACAGATCACCCAGTTAGATATCACTGCTTTATGTCACGTCAAAATCAAACTTGAAATGAACTGAAAACATGATGACTGCGGGTTTTTAGTGCAATCAGCTTGATGAAATTAAAAATACATCTTCGTGTGTGTGACAGACGGTGTTTACGGAGCATGACTGATGATCCAAAATAGCCTAAGTTGACAATTAAAAAGAAAAACATCAATACACAAATAAAATATATTGTTTAAATTATTATTGCCTTTAGTTATTATTTTGGAATGAATGTAGAACTGCTTAAAACACTAACTTGATGAGACTGACTTGGTTTTGATAAAAAGAACATTAGCTACATTGTTAATGTAAAATTACAAAATCGAATTGTCTTTGGTTTCTTTTTGTCTTTTTTGATGTAATGTAAAGTAATGTTCATTTAACAAGGAAGATGTGTCAACGTTAAGAGTAATGCACATGAATTTACATTGATTCATAAATAAATAAAAAAATTGCTGCACACCACTGATATATATATATATATATATATATATATATATATATATATATATATATATATATATATATACATATATATATATATATATATATATATATATATATATATATATATATGAGCAATATCACACGAGTAGCCGTGCGATATGGCTGTATATCAGCACGCTGTGATTCGCTGAGATTTTTAATGTTTTTAAAAGAAGTTTCGTCTGCTCACCAAGGCTACATTTATTTAATTAAAAATACAGTAAAAAACAGTAATATTGTGAAATATTATTACAATTTAAAATAACTGTGTACTATTTAAATATATTTGACAAAGTAATTTATTCCTGTGATGCAAAGCTGAATTTTCAGCATCGTTACTCCAGTCTTCAGTGTCACATGATCCTTCAGAAATCATTCTAATATGCTGATTTGCTGCTCAATAAACATTTATGATTATTTTCAATGTTGAAAACAGTTGTGTACTTTTTTTTTTTCAGGATTCCTTGATGAATAGAAAGTTCAAAAGAACAGCATTTATCTGAAATACAAAGCTTCTGTAGCATTATACACTACCGTTCAAAAGTTTGGGGTCAGTAAGAATTTTTATTTTTATTTTTTGAAAAGAAATTAAAGAAATTAATACTTTTATTCAGCAAGGATGCATTAAATCAATCAAAAGTGGCAGTAAAGACATTTATAATGTTACAAAAGATTAGATTTCAGATAAACACTGTTCTTTTGAACTTTCTATTCATCAAATAATCCTGAAAAAAAATATTGTACACAAATATTTTGTACAATTGTACACATTAAATGTTTCTTGAGCAGCAGATCAGCATATTAGAATGATTTCTGAAGGATCATGTGACACTGAAGACTGGAGTAATGATGCTGAAAATTCAGCTTTGCATCACAGGAATAAATTACTTTGTGAAATATATTCAAATAGAAAACAGTTATTTTAAATTGTAATAATATTTCACAATATTACTGTTTTTACTGTTTTTTAATTAAATAAATGTAGCCTTGGTGAGCAGACGAAACTTCTTTTAAAAACATTAAAAATCTTAGTGGTTCCAAACTTTTGGACTGTACTGTATATATATATATATATATATATATATATATATATATATATATATATACTGTATATAATATATTGGTGTGCGATAGTGTTTTAAAATGAGGCAAAGTCCTCACATTTTTTATATACTGTATATCAAATGTAAATTTATGTCCGTTATTCTTTATTTTCCTGGTTAAAGTTTTTTTTTTTTAGTTTAGTTTAGTGCTTAATTTATCCCCTAGTGGCAATTAATTTAGAGTCTCATGGTGCTTCACATATATAACACATATACATTAAAATATATATTAATGTATTTTGAGTGTGATTGATATATATATATATATAATATTTATATTCAGGCAGATATAAACAAATTTCGGTAGAGTTGAGGGAGCATTTTCTTCAAAAACAAAATTAAAACACCTCATTTTCAGCGGCTCAGATTTCAGGAGTAAATGGAGAGAGCTATGTGGATTAATCCATCCATACATAACACCTAAAACGCTTGGGAGACGTTCTCGTCAGTGCAGCAATGGCGGACTGTGTACAACTCGCTGTGAACTCGCTCAGGGCAGTTCTATGTTAAAACGCAGTGTCTGTCAACATTTGTGGGTGGGGCCTGTGGCTTTTGTGACGTCACACTGCCAGGGATCTGGAAACTGCTTGTTCTGAGACACTACTTATGATTTTTGGGGATTAAAGAAAAAGGAGTTGTTGGATATTTATCATTATAGGGTGGTTCTGTACACACACTGCCAGCACACATTTATGTCCAAACACCATGCAAAAGTGAATTTTGCATAATAGGTCCCGTTTAATGCCATCATCTTCATTCAGACTGATGAGAATGCACACCAAAACAAGAGGCGGGATTTATCACGTGAACCGATCATATCCAATCAAAGCACTGCCTCCTCTCACGCAACTTTCCCCCATTCATTCTCAATTACCCCCCACTAAACCCAGCGCATGCTTTAGGGTGTCTGTTTTAACTCAATGAGGACAGAGGAGGCAAGCCTCCCACTGTAACTTCACCTGCAGGTGTCACTGTTGGACTTTATAAAAACGAGTGACTTTTACACTTTTTAATGTAAAATTTTGTAATTTTCCATTGTTTAATTTTCTTGCCTCCTCTGAGGAAACACCCTTGATGACAACTGTGTTTTGAGAGCCTGAAAACGCAAACTTTTGAAAACGGGTTTCAAAGTGCAAGTTATGAAAACAATATGTTTTGAAATGTAATGTTTTGTGAAAATGGTGACGCAGAGCTGGGTAGATTACTTACAAATTGTAATCAGTTACTGATTCCAAATTACATGACAAAAATTGTAGTTCCATAATCCATTACGTTACACATTTAAGGTAATGTAATCTGACTTTATGATTACTTTTATATTACTTTTGACTAATCTCATTTATCACATTGATTTGAATAGGATAATCTTCATATTGGACCATACTGATATAAAAATACAAAGAAAAAGAAAATGTATTCCATTCTTTATCAAGAACATGAAGTGTAGTTCTGGATGATTAATCGAAAAGTAATCGAAATCGAAATTCAGAACCTCTAACCGTGTCGGTTATTTGATTTTTTTTTTTTAATCCTGTTAATACTTTCCCCTTATAAACATATTACCTCGTTTGCAGTCATGTGACTCCGTCCGTCCAGTCAGCGGCATGGAAGCAACACAGAGGTGAACTCAAATTCCGAGTCAACACTTCCTGCGATGTGACTATCGTGAATGTGCATGTCGATGCTAAAACAGTACATCGTGCAGCCATGCATATCCTAAGTCTATGCCAAAGATGTCAAACTCTGCTCCTGGAGGTCCACAGTCCTGCAGAGTTCTGCTCCAACCCTAATTAGACACCTGAACAAGCTAATCAGGGTTAATTGAAAAACACAGTCAAGTGTGTTGCTGAACTCTACAGGACTGTGGCCCTCCAGGAGCAGAGAAGGCTGTACAACATTGAGTCTTTTTGTGCGAGGTTAACTTTGTTGATCAAGGACATGATGGTGATGAATCAACTCTTTCAGAGTTTGAACCTACAGTCTTTTGGTTTCTTACTCAAACCACTTGCATCACCACTCCCATCACTTTTACTGCACCCTATTTTTAAAAATAGTATGTGAAACAGTATGTAATGATACATTATTTAAACAGTAATATGCTACATTATCATGACCTTCTTTCAAATAATTTAGTGTTACCTAAAATTATAAAAAAAAAAAAAAAATGTAATGTATTTTTATTATTATTTTTTTATATTGCACTTTTAAAACAAGTTTGTCTAAAAAACTTTTGGTCAGATCCATTAATCGGTAAAGAAAGTGTTGAGAAATGTCATATTACTTTTGGTTCGTATGTCACAGTGGAAATGAAAGGTCAAGTACATGTGCATCGTGGGATACAGAATCTCACACAGTGTGCTCTGTTGAATGCAGCTGCACATTTTGGCAAATGTAGCACTGTAGGTAAGCCAGATATTGAATGCATACAGTGCACAGTCGACATACTGCAGAAATAGCATGGGTAGTTTGATAGTGTGTCATTCGAAACATCCACTGCTTCTCACTTTATATGGGAAAATCAAGCCATAATATCATTACAAGTTATTGTTCATATATTCTATCATCATAGTGCATGTATATTACAAATAGCTATAAAAGGCTTAAAGTGTTCACAGAATAACAAGCTGACAGGCAAAGGAAAATAATCTCCCACCCACTCCGTTTCCATAGAGCTTTGATTCTCCCTCTAAAGTCTGCCAGTGTTCATATGTTAACAGTCTTGCAGCTCTTACTTTTGTAATCCTTTCGGTTTGCCTGCATACAAATGTTAATATTAATACAATTCATTAATACCTCATGGGTAAACATAGGTAGAGTGGGTTTGTGTAACTCTTATAAAACTATTCTTGAATAAATTCATAATTTAAAGTTACAAGGGGCCTCATTGACGAAGAACAAATTTCTTAGTACATTTATCCACTATATGAGTTATGTATATACTGTACATTGACTGATATTGGATGTACAGTAATTGTGCATGCTGTAATGCTCACTTAAAGGGATAGTTCGCCCAAAAATTAATCACCCAATCATTTTTTGAGAGTGAACTATCCCTTTAAAGCTAATCTTTAAAAAAACACTAATGATTTAATAACACTGTTAAATGCACTGTACATTATTTAATAATGTACATAATTTTGGAATGTCTTTTTTATTGTTATTCTGACAGTAGCATTTCATTTTCATTTCATTCATTTCATTTCACTTGATTTATACCAGTATGAACTGTAGACCAAAGTTCTGCACAATCAAGATACACAAGCAATACATAAAAACAACACACAACCTAAAACAACACACATCCTACTAAAACAACAGATACTAGCCCAACCTCTCAAAGGCTAAAAAGAAAAAAAAAAGTAGTTTTTGACATCAGCTTTAAAAGCATTTAAGTAAGCAATAACATATTAGTTGATCTTAAAGGCCTAGGTGCTTGGCGAAGAGCAATGAGCACAGACACATAAGCAGGAGCCATCCCATGCACTGATTTAAAAACATACAACAGAAATTTACACATAGTCCACTGGAAGCCACTTGAGAGAAGCCAAAATAGGAGAGATATGATGACTTTTCTTAGCACCCACTAGCAGCCTAGCTGCCGCATTCTGAACTAATTGCAAATGTGAAATAGTGGTCTGGCAGGACCCCACATAGAACAAATTGCAATAGTCCAGACGAGACAAAACAAAGGCATTAATATCCTTCTCTAAATCTTTTCTCGACAGAATAGGCTTTAATCAAGCAATAGACCTAATCTGGAAGAAACAACTCTTAACTGCGGCATTAATCTGCATATCAAATTACAGCTCTGAGTCAAACACAACACCTAGTTCCTTATGTGGTCACGGCAATAGTCTGACCGTGAACCTAAATACGTGGACGTGTCTAAGCATCTTCTGATGGGGCCAAAAAGCATAATCTCAGTTTTACTTTGGTTCAACTGAACCAGATTGTGAGCCATCCAGCTCTTAACCTCCCCTAGACATGCACAGAATAAATTAGAGCCATAGTTCTCTCCTACTTTCAAAGGAAGATAAATCTGTGTATCATCAGCATACAAAAGGTAAGACATGCCGTATTTTAAAAAAAATTGAGCCCAGGGGAAACGTATGGGTCATTGACGAATAAGGTTTTTAAAAGTGTAAAAAAAAAACGTTATTGAGATATAATTATTTTTGAAGTTTTATTAAGTGTTAACAATGAGATTATGTGGCTTTTATAATCAATTAACTCTGCTTTTGTCATTTTTTACAAGATGGACATTTTGTCACCAAAAAAGTCATTCAGTTTAACCAAAATTTCGATTTTACCGAATGACAATATTTTCAAACAAAGCTAACAGGCTGATGGCTAGCAAAAGTACAGTCAGACATTTTATATTTAGCGCAAGTTTTTAAAATATTACATTTTTACAAATGTTTTATAGCGGTTGTACCAAATGACCTGATGTTTTGGGACATGCGTATGAGCGAGTGAAAACATGAATTTTTCAAATAGTTAAGAGAGAGTTAGTTACTTTGCTTCATGACCATGCTGTCCTTTGCAGGTGTCTGAATGATGTCACATCCTGTCACATGATACTGACTGCATGACTTGATCCAAATGGTCCCTTTATATTTGTTACTCCGAATGACATCAATTAAATTAATAAATTCCAGTTTATTAATTAAATTAAATTCCAGACATTATTTCTCATAACAAAGCAAAGACTTCTACACATAATTTTAATACCATTTGTTGATATATGATGTTATAAAATCATGACAGAATAAAAAATATATACATTTATTACATTTTAAGATATTTTAATCACAAATGAAATGGCTGTATTGGCCTTTATATGTAGAAAATTTTAATTAAAACCTTTTGGATTCAATAAAAGAGATCTAGTTGTACTACCTTACATACTTTGGATGTCATATCTTTGTTTTTTATTACTATTAAGGCCTTTGGACAAAAAAAAAAAAAAAAAAAAAAAGAGACCCGTCACGTCATTGACCCATATACAAGGAAAATAAAATAGGGCCAATAACAGAACCCTGAGGAGCCCCACAAGTGACAGGCACTGTTGTTGAAACAAAGTTACCATACTTTACAGAGAATGATCTATTTGAGAGATAAGACTTGAACCACTCTAAAACCATCCCACGAATTCCAACCAAAAGGGATAACTGCTTTATATGAATCACATCTATTCTATTGTGACAAAAGCTGAGCTTAAGTCCAATAAAATCAGCATCATTATAAATCATTAAAAAGAACAAATATTACTTAATTGTTCGTAACAATGGCCATCATTCTTGATGCATGAGTGGAAGAAACTGTAAAATGTTCATTAAACCATTTTTTACCTGATCTGTCGCAGTGATCACAAATGGTTACAAACAGTTTACACTGAAATCTGTTATGCTCATGTTTCATTAACAACGGCCATTGTTTAGAGAGAAAACCAATGTGCACATTGCTTTCTAACTGTGTAATATATTCTGTTAAATTATTCAAAGCCTAAAAATTTGTTGCTGTTGTTGTTTTTTAACATGCAGATGGTAACTCGTATTTGGCGTTTTTGAGATATGCAGTGTAATACACCTTCAAATGGGATTTTTTGGGTTGTGATTTGAGCTGCGTGTGTATAATCTGAAATTCTCAAATTTACGCAGGAGGAAAGAAGTTGAAAGAGCATGTAAAGAGAGAGAGAGAGAGATGCAGGGAGGGGAGAGAGTGAATGAAATGCAGGACAACTCAGAGCGACTGCGAGATGATTGAAAGCCGGAAACAAATTCAGTCAGTGAGAGCGAATGATTGAGAAGGGAGGATGAAAGAAATGTTGATTTTGACGGAAGGTAAGAAAAATATCAGATCTGCCAAGAAAGAAGATTCACAACACGCACCCAGAGAGAAGGAAAGACTCTTTTTGAGGAGAGGAAGCAAATTTTTTTCACGCTATACTGCAGATTTAACAATACGGCTGCAAGTGTAGACTGCAGAAAGTAGGGCAGCTCTTACGTAAAGCATCTTCCCGTTAAATATAACCCTCCCCCGTGGTCCTCCAGCTCGACGTTAGTGCAGAGCCAATGACGACATATTTGTGCTCAGTCTTATTCATAAAGCTCACAAGAAATAAACCTTTAAAGTCCAAAGATAAATAAGTGATCGGGAATCAGCTCGTCACATCACACAGAGATTTGCGTGTGAAATCTCACAGATCTCCCTTGAAAGTGTTCGCCTGCCAAGCCGCTTTACTTTGTGTCAGTGAGGTGTCCGGGATGCCTGTTTGAAACGGAGTGATATTTTCTCTTCTGTTTGTATTTATTTATTCATAGCTGATGTCTTCTTATTTGACATGCTGCATTTAACGTGACTACATGTGCTCAGATGTATTCAGTGAGGTACACTATAAAAAATAAAGGTTCTTTATTGGCATTGATGGTTCCACAAAGAATCTTTAAAGGGGACTTATGTGCCTTTTCACAAGATGTAATGTATGTCTCTGGTCTCCCTAGAATATGTCTTTGAAGTTTCAGCTCAAAACAGCCTTAACAGTTCGCACTTTGGTTACAACAAAGCTGGAGAATCTCACGCAGCTAAAATGAGAATTGTCAGTAATGGTGTTTAATCTTACATTGTTCAAACTGGAGTCGAACTCTGATGGAGAGACTCAGGAAGAAGTTACAACTTTTAGAATGAAACTGGACATTTCTGAATGGTTAGTGGATAAATTTATGTAGATGCTGTGGAGTTCAACTCATCGACTAGCATGTGCCGTCATGTTAATCTTTTGTTCAAATCCAGCGTTGAATTGACCCTCGTTTGTGAAGCAGTCCGGCGTAAAATGACGGAATGACAACAACACTCTACTACAACAACTCTTCCTCTTCTCTAAAGCAGCCAAACATGGCCTCACCCCCTTTATTGTGTGTTCTCAGTGGCAGGGTTTATGTAAATGTGGTTTGTGATGTCACTAACCTGGGAAGCAGCTCATTGTAGCCCCAACCATCCGTTTGTTGTAGTCCTTAAAAGGTGATTTCTCTAAAAGAAAATATCTCCCTTTGCATTGAACTTTGAGCGTCGTAACTTTGCAGATGTTGTTTATGATCAAACAGCAACATTACACACTAACTAAAGTGAAAAAAGTGAAATCATAATCAGGACCGCTTTAACATCCATGGAATCTTTCCATTCCACAAAAGGTTCTTAGAACTGTTGACTGTTACCCCTTTTCCACCAGCATGAACCAGGTGCTAGTTCAGAGCTAGTGCTATTGCTAGTTCGGAGTTGGTTCAACTGACGAGCCTTCTGAGAACAGGTTTGCCTTTCTACGGGCTAGAGAGCCAGCACAGAGCCAGGTCTTGCGTCACTGTATACGTCTCATCTTTCACAGCATCCATAGGCATAATTTGCGGGTGGGACGGGTGGGACATGTCCCCACCACTTTTTGAAAGGGTCGATATTGTCCCCACCACTTTTTGAAACATCGAGCGCGTCAGTCTATCGCTTAACTGTTGCAGAGACTCTCTATTCCTTCAGTTGAAATCACAAAACCAAATACACATAAAAGTGTCCCTGCTCTTGATATACAATCACTGATGAACATCTTTGGTTTTAATGAGAAAAAAAAAAAAAAAAAAAATGGATTAGAACCGAAAACCTCTTGCACGCTAAACGAAAATGCTGCCACTAGTCCATCAGGACAATCCATCATTAAAAGCGGATCCACGCATTTATTACCTAATGTACATACTCTCGAGACTAACGTAACGTGATATTAATGATTAATATCATATTATTAATATTATTATTGTAATACAATACACCCCCCCCCCCCCACATACACATTCCTGTCCCACCCACTTTTTAAAACAAAGTTACACCACTGACAGCAACGTTAGCGCAGCAGCGCCAAACACACCGAGCTTGTTCAAGATGCATCGGCTTCAACTATTAGCTCGATTAGCTGCTATTTAAAAAATAGCAGTCACAAGTTTGGTGTTGGTCACAGTAACCCCGCCTACAGATCCTGATGCAAGCAGTTCTTACTTCTAGACCAGCAATGTTTTGGTGCTACTTACGAACCACTTTTCTTGGTTCAGAGCTGATGCTTTGTTTGTTAAAAGACAAAGGACTGATTTGAAACTAGGCTCTGGCTCCGAACACGCACTCAAACTGCCTTGGTGTAAAATCTAGCTGTAAAGTGAATTTCTCTGTCCATAATTATGGCCAGCAAACGGTTTTGTGTACTTTGGTGCTCATATTCTCAAGGCTTTACTTTTTCTGGCGTCTTCACGGGCATGAATATATGTTTGCTAAAGTTGAGCGTGTCCTCCCGTTTCAGATGATAATGTGCTGTCACTAGTCTCTGTTGATTCTCAGTGCAGCGTCTGTAAGTTCCAGCTCCAGCTGTAATTTTGATGTTTCAGTATTAATGCTGAGCTTCAGTAGCATCTCTGTGGGTTTGATCTCTGAGAGAATCTCTCTTCATCTCCACCACTAGCTCTGACATCACAGCCTGTTTGCAGCGCTGCAGACTCGCCTCTTCTCTTCGTCTCGTCTCATCTTGTCTCTCTTCTTTTTGGTCCTTTTCTCTCCTTGTCTCGACTTATATCTCCTCTCGTTTCATTTTACTTTACTTCAAATCTTCCTTTTTCTCTCCATGTCTCTTCTCTCGTTTCTTTTCTCTTCTGCCCTTATGTCACCTTGTTTTGTCTCTTCTCTTCTCATCTCTTTGCTCAGCTTGTCTTGTTTCTTTCTTATCTTTTCTTAAAAGAGAAGAGTTATCTTTTCTTTCTTATATTTTGTCTCCAATTGCTTTGCTTTTGTTTGGTTTCTCTTCCTGTCTTGTCTCTTCTCGCTTTGTCTCTTTGTCTCAACTTATTTCTCCTTTCTTCTCTCTTTGTCTCATTTTTTTCTCATTATTTCAGATTTCCTTTTTCTCTCGTATCATTTCTTTTCTCTTCTGTCCTTGTCTTGTTTTGTCTGGTCGAGACTAATGTCTCTGTGGCTCTTTTTGTCTCTCGATGTCTCTTCTCTTTATGTCTTGCTTGTCTTCTCATGTCTTCTTGTCTTCTTTTTCTCCTGTTCTTTCCTCTCTTCTCTGCTTGTCTCACCTGGTCTCATCTCTTTCTCCATTTCTATTCCTGCTGCTTCTTGTCACTATTTTTTTTTTTTGCATCTTCTTCTCAATTTGTTTCTTATCATCTCTTTGTTTTGTCTCATCATCTCATCGTTTCTTCTCTCATCGTCTCATCTCGGCTCATTTCTCATTCTCTTCTTCATCTCTTTTTCCTATCTTGCTTTTTGTCTCTTGTTGTTTCTTCTGGTCCTTTTCTCTCCTTGTCTCAACTTATTTCTCCTCTCTTTTCATCTCATTTCATCTCTTCTTTACTTTCTTTTTCTCTCAAGGTCTCAATTTGTTTCTTATCATCTCTTTGTTTTGTCTCATCATCACATCGTTTTTTCTCTCATCATCTCATCTCGGCTCATTTCTCATTCTCTTCTTCTCTTTTTCTTATCTTACTTTTTGTCTCTTGTTCTTGTTTCTTCTGCCTTTGTTTCTTCTGTTCTGTTCTTGTCTCTTCTCGTCTCATCTCTTCTTACCTCATCTGGTCTCTTCTCTTCTTTTTGGTCCTTTTCTCTCCTTGTCTCGACTTATTTCTCCTCTCTTTTCATCTAGTTTCATCTCTTCTTTACTTTCTTTTTCTCTCAAGGTCTCTTCTCTCATTTCTTTTCTTTTCTGTCCTTATGTCGCCTTGTTTTGTCTCTTCTCGTCTCATGTCTTTTCTCTAGTCTAGTCTTTTCTCTTTCTCAACTTTCCTTGTGTCTTATTTCTTATATTTCATCTCCAATTGATTTGTCTCCTTTTTTTTGTATGGTTTCTCTTCCTCTTGTCTCTTCTCGTCTCCTTTCTTCTCTCTTTGCCTCATCTTTTTTCTCTTTTTTTCAGATCTCCTTTTTCTCTCCTTGTTTCTTGTATTATTTATTTTCTCTTCTGTCCTTATCTTGTTTTGTCTGATCGAGACTCATGTCTCTGTGGCTCTTTTTGTCTTTCAATGTCTCTTCTATTTACATCTTGCTTGTCTTCTCATGTGTTCTTCTCTCGTCTCATCTCTTCTTTTCCTCCTGTTCTCTCCTATCTTCTCTGCTTGTCTCACCTGGTCTCTTTCTCCATTTATCTTCTTGCATCTTCTCATTTTCTTCTCATCTCATCTGTTTTCATCTCTTTTTTCATATCTCGCTTTTTGTCTCTTGTTCTTGTTTCTTCTGTCTTCATCTCTTCTGTTTAGTTCTTGTCTCTTCTCATCTCATCTTGTCTCTCCTCTTCTCTTCTTTTTGGTCCTTTTCTCTCCTTGTCTCTCTTTTCATCTTGTTTCATCTCTTCTTTATCAGCAAGAAATCATTTTTTGTCAAAGTTTGGCATTCTTTTGTACTGAAGTATGAAGTAGGAAAAGTCACAAGTTCTCATGAAAAACAAAAACTTTTATTCAAATTGCAACTGGATTACACAGAAAGCAAGTAAAGAGCGCTCATTTTATACTCACTGAAGCTGTTGATCAATTCAGTATGATACTATAGAAGAACAATGTTACATTTACAAAGATTTTTAAATCGTTTTGTGTTACTGTTCTTAATAAAAGTTTATCTGCATCTCCACTCAAGCTCAGTGCTTTGTCAAATGTGCATTTCCAAGAAATAAATGTGTAATCTTATTAGTAAGTGGACTTATTAATGCAAAAGAATAGTAATTTTATGATTAAATTATCCTTATGATTAAAAATCCCCCCAGTGCAACCAAATCAAGTGCTGTTGCCACCATCTGTAAAACTTTGTGGCACCGGTGCTACTGCAATCAAATGTTATAGAGCCCTGTCTTCTTGTTTCTACACATCTTTTGTTTCTCTCATCTCTGCTTATATTTCTCTCCTTTTCTCATTTCTTCTCTCTTCTCATCTCACCTGGTCTCATTTCTCACTTCTCTCTCCTTATCTCTTTTCATCACTCCTTCTTTTCTGTCCTCTTCTCCTTTTGTCTCTTATCATCACTTTACATCTCTTCTCACATTGTCTCGTCTCCTTTTCCACATCTTGTTTCTTCTTCATCTCTTCAGTTCTGTTCTCACTAGCTCTCCTTATTTCTTTTTCTCCCCTCACCTTGTTTTTTTTGTTTTTTTCTTCTTGTTTGTTCCTCTTATTATATTTGCACAGTTCTTTTAACAAGATTTTGGCCACACTCATCATTTTTAAACTGTACGTGTGAATTTCATTTCAGGGGCAGGAAGCATCTTTAGCTAATAAAACATGGCCCGTGTATTTACAGCTGAAGGTGTCATTAAATATTAAGCCATTATAATTGGTTCCACTTCACAGAACCATGAAACAAGTTGTTTTATGTTCTTTTAGATGCCCATTATTACTCATGTTTTGTGTTGTTGAGGTGAATTAAGTGTGTATTTAACTGCCCATGGGTGATGCTACGCTAATTGTCGCCTACAGAACAAAAGCTTGCTAATCTGCTGTCGTAAGATCTTAAGCAAGAGTTCCTGTTCATCTCTATAAATATCATTCTCTCAGCTGCCCATGTGTTAATCACGCTCCCACCCTCTACATTCAATCGAACGGCATGTTATGCCTTTTGTTTAAGGTCAGCTTAACCATATCCGACAATATGACGCATTCGCTTAAAAACACAAGCGTTTCAATGTTCTGTCACGCGCATCATGGCTCATATTTAAGTCTGGCTGCTTGGCATAGAGGATGAGTGTCTCTCTGAGGATTCGATATGCGTGCCGCTCGATGAATCAGCCATTCCTACGCTGGTGACAAAGACCAACTGCTTAATTGTCCGATGGGCCCAACCAGAATTCACCACGGATCTACAGATCGGTCTCTGTTTTCCTCCTGACAAATGCTTTGTCTTGTTGATGACCTTAAAGCCAGATGGCTGAAAATACTGAAAATATCTATCAGCTGTTGCCTCGAAGGGATGATATGAGTGGTTTATTAATAACCGGGTGTCTGATGTAATGAGAAGTGATGTAAAATGAAGAATTTGTTGCGCTAAGATGACCTTACTTTATATAGAAACATACAAAGCCCTCTATTCTGTTGTATTGTTGATTTGAAGATTTGCTTTCCACTTGAAAAATGTCGCACAAAAAAATGTCTGAAGTTTAATTTTGAAGGCCTCTGCTCTGATCATTTCGATCTTTTGTTTTGGCATTGTTAGGCATCATCACATGTATCCTTCACAGAGAAGGAAGTCATGTTATCATGTATCTCAACAAGCTCTTCAAATGAATCTAAAATGGTGAACAGAGAGAAATGTGAAAATTAAATGTTTAATTAAATTCTGAAATCTATTGATTAAATATGCTCACACTGCGTCCGAAATTGAATACTTCCCTACTATATAGTATGCAAAAAACAGTACGCCAACTACTATGTTCGAATTCATAGTATTCGATTCTGAAGTGTGCATTCAGTGGACACTTTACTATCCCATGAAGCCACGGGAAAGGATTTATCAATGGAGGTGAAGCGACACAAGCTGATGCTGGTAGGTCACGTGATATGGTGAATGTAGTGCATCCGGATTACATTCATACTACCCCCATTTCATTCTATATAGAACATACTTTAAATTCAAATTCACATGTAGTACCTACTCAGACAGTACGTGATTTCAGACGCACCGTCAGCCTAATCAAAATGTACCAATTTACCCAATATTAGAATTTTTTAGCTTGAGTATCAAACTGTTAGCTTAGCAAAATGCTAACATTAGATTTTAGTGAAATCAAGAAGGTGAGGTTCCTGTACAGTTTTAAGCCCTGTCCACACAGAGACACGTTTTTGTAAATACGTACAAATTCTGTATCTGATAGGCGTTTCGTCCACACGGATCCGGCGTTTTCGGAAGGTAAAACCGCTATTTTTTTGAAACCGGGTCCCAAAGTGGATAAATCTGAAAACGCCACCTTTGCTGTTTTCGTGTGGTACAGCCTATCCGTATATTTTGGGAAACAGTGATGTCATCACCCCACGTGTCGACCTCTAGTCAGACGCTGCTAACAGCACAAAACAGCAACAACAACAACAACAACAACAACAATAGCAGACTCTAGATGCTTGTGTTCGTGCTTCAGAAGCTACTGAGCCAAAATAAAGTGTTATTTCTAAGCTTTACTAAAGTTTGTATACAGCATGCAAGGTTTATGTGCATGCTCCAAGTCTTATTTGCTGTTTTAAGTGTATCTCTGTGGCAGAATTACAGCGCCACATACTGGTCTGGCATGTATACTACGTAGTTTTGAATCGTTTCAGTGGTTTCGTGTAGACGCAGATATTTCTTGAGACAAGAAAAAAAGGGGGAAAAAAAAAACGTAGCCTTAGTGAAAATGCCAAATATATCTGACCCAGCTGAAAACCTGCAACCCAAAACTCATAGAAGGGGTCATTTGCAGGTAGAAATCTTAAAGCTACAGTAGCAAACTGGACAAGCTACTGTTTTTGTTTTTCTTGAGAATTAGTCAGAAAAATGTGAAGCTTGACTAACATTACAAGTGGATTTCAATGAATAAGCAAGCCCAGGCTCATTGGGAATTTGTGACAGTGGTGACATTTCTACAAAATGGTAATACATTGCTTCTTACACATTTTGTTGCATCACTTTCAAAGTGAAATGTCCAGTGAGTGGCGCTAAAAGCGCTTTCATTTTTTTTCAAAACAGATGAACGTTATTCTGGCAACATTTTATTATGCTGGTTGTTATATATACTGTGGCAGTTTGGAAATTAAATGTCCATTGAGTGGCGCTATAGGGTTGATGTTCTATCACGTTTGAAAATAACTACCACTAAACCTAACAAATAGCTTTAACAATAGCAACTGTGAGATAAAAACACATTTACTCAAGTAACCGTGCCATTTTACCTGCTTCTACAAGTCTTTGAGCTCTTTTATCATGATTCGTGCTTCACAGGACTCGTACTGGAGCGCTCCACGTCACAAGGGCAGTGCTGTATTAGGTTAGCCTGACGTGGTCATACTCAATTCTAGTTCGAATATGAGTCTGATTCTGCTCCATTGGGCTTTGATTATGGGGGCGTATTTCAACCGATCCAGGAAAGACCTCAATTGGATAGACCTACAACCAATCAGAGCTACAGAGTAAGTGACGTATGTTGAGCGACGCATAGTTGTCAACAGAACTCTTCTTAGCGACCATCGGGGCCAGCTGATAAATCAAACTTTTGCCGAATCCCATAGGAAGGACGGCAAAGACATCTTTCCCATCGACAAATGCCTTGATCGCGGTCCTCTGTTCCTCTTTTAAAATTAATGCGCTGTCGATATCTTCTATAACGGACGCGATGGCGGAATCTCAGTTCTTCAACAACAGCCATCGTTGTTGTAAACTAATTGACCTTTCGCAAAGACTCACCCCCCTTAGTTACTGTTGCTTTGTCCGACAAGCCGTGGCGCTGTCCCGCCACACAGAGTGGAAAATACATCGCGGAGCAAAGAGGAAACTGACAACACGTCGACAGACGAGACAGAGCAGGTTACTTATGATATTAAACAAAGTCCCAGCTTTCAAACTGTGTAGTTATTAAAATTCAAACAATAGAAACCGTTTTGTGGCTCTTTAATGTGTTGTGACCATGATCGTGACAGATTGCTGTAGCGCCTCAGCTCAAGAGGCTCGTGAACCGATCATCTCTTCCTACTAGTCCATTTATAGCATCAAATAAACATGAATGAACATGAGAATGAATGTTGTTTCAAACGCGGAAAGACGTCAATATGCACAATTTTTCAAGTTTAACTCCACCGATGTTAATCTTCTAACTCCTGACTGCTTTGTCGGACAAAATAGCGGATGCGGCGTTCTGATTGGTTAGATCGCTTGTCAATCAAACTCCCCAAGCGCTCTTTGATGACGTGGCTGATTACGTTTCTGGTGATAATCTGTCAATCATCGCCCTGACAATGTGATTGGTCCGAACAGTTTCTGTTCGGGCATAATTACTCCTCTACGGATCGAGTCCAGACCGAACTCCCCGACCTCAAAATGTTGTGGGCGGGGCTAAGTTCGGCTGGCATCCAGGCTAGTATTAGGTGAGCTACTGAGCAAGTTTACTACAACAGAAAAGCTAAACATGGAGCTTGTTATTTAATGAAAAAGTAAAAATGTATTTCAAATCATGCACTATGATAAAATTATTTTGAGGTCATAACAGTATTGTGCAAGGAAATACTTTAAAGGGGTGGTTGATTATGATTTCACTTTTTTAACTTAGTGTGTAATGTTGCATAAACAACATCTGCAAAGTTACGATGCTCAAAGTTCACTGAAAAGGGAGATATTTTCTGTTAAAGAATTCACTGTTTAAGGACTACAACAAACGGCTGGTAGGGACTACAACAAGCTTCTTCCCGGGTTAGTGACATCAATAACTCTAAAATGTACATAAACCCCGCCCCTGAGAACACAGAACAAAGGGGGTGAGGCCATGTTGGGCTGCTTTAGAGAAGAGGAAGAGTTGTTGTATTAGAGTGATTTGTGGGGTATTTTGAGCTGAAACTTAACAGACACATTCTGGGGACACCAGAGACTTATATTACAACTTGTGAAAGGGGCATTATAGGTCCCCTTTAAGGAATTTAAGGAATACAGTCTTTATTAATCAATAATCTGCCCCTGTAATCATTATTTGTGTGAAAAGGAATACGTTTTCATTTTTATGAGCCTAGGTGTCAACCAGAAGTATTGCTTATTACTTTAACATGTAGCTTATTTATTTCCATTCTGAAGCCAGAATGTACTTAATATTAAAGCTGCTGTCCATTACTTTTTGTGTTCAAAATGCATAAAAATGTAATAATGAGCAAGTATATCCTGAATCCATTTTCCAAACCACGTTTTTTTTTTTCCTTATCCTGAATCACTACGGTAAACCTATAATAAGTGTTTATATTCGGACTATTTCAGACTGGTTCGGGTTAGTCTCACATAGCCGGACCTTCAGACTGATGGCAGAAGGTCTGGACTCTATCACAGCTTTCATTGGCCATAGACCACCTAAGAGGACGTTTGACTGACATGTAATGCAACCAGTCACAGTTAGTTTTGTTCCGCGTCATGTTTAGGGGCGTGAAAATGTCGACCTCCCTACAATAACAGACCGGCGTGCATCTAATAAACTATTCATTCAAGAACGCTGTGGAAGTTTACTGCAACAATGGAGCCACAAACTTCACATACTTTGCATAAATCCAGCTTTTAGTTGATCCTGGTAAGCGCTCATTGTCACACTTGTAAACACGATGCCGTTCTTCTTCCACGAGGGGGTTTGGTGTCACGCCATTTGTTTCCAGGCGGACTGCTGAAGAACGCGATACACACCTCTCCTGGACATCCTGTAGAATTCAACCAACCAGATGCAGCTTTGAAAATCCTGTTAAGTGTGCCATATGCATCAGATGTTCAGACAACAGTTCGTGGGCATGAAGTCTGAAGGTCAAATCTAGTCTTCGTACCGCTGCGGAGTAGCCTAGTACCTGCGTGACTCATCATAGACATAAACAGAGAGAAGTGGCTCCAGCTACAATGTTTTTCCGCAAGACGCATGCAGTTCTATTTAACCGCTAGAGTGCTAAAAGTTACAGACTGCAGCTTTAAGTTCTGTGTTATATCCAAAAAAAAGTGTATAGATGACTTCAATGATCCGTTATTTATACAGATTTCACTTGTTCTGCATGGCTTTGACTCAGATTTTGACCTCAGATTTGTCACACTTGATACACACAAGCCGTTGAAAGAGCACATGATGTGTGCTTCAAAGCCGGCTGCTCGTTTTTGACTCCTTTGAAGTGTCTGTCACTGTGATATTTCTAAAGATGACTCGCTCCTTATCTAGCAACTGCCCCTTTTCCTTCTCAAGACACAATTTTGCATCTGTCATCTGTTGTTTTTTTTTAGTGTATGATCTAAGATTTTTCAGCTTCCTCATGAGTGTGCTGCTTCTCACCTGTTCTGTCTCTCTCTTTCTCTGTGGGTTTCTCCCATTATTTGCAGATTTTCTTTCACCACTCTGCCTTTCTCCCTTTTTTTCTTCTTCCTCATCCCGTGAAACGGTGGGAGGCTTGGATTTGGCTGTCAAAGCGAAGTTGCCTCGTCTTGGTGGAGGTGTTTCCTCGGGTGCCAGGCAATACTTTGATCTTGGCGTGGCACTGGGGCCTCCGTATGCCCCACACTGCTTGTGTTTCGAGATGAAAAGGCTGGAGATGTGCTTCCTCCTCTGGTTTTCTCTCCCCAGAAGTGTTGATGTGCAGCTTAGTAACTGGCTGTCTAATGACTGCACCATTATTAGCATGTGGCACACACGGCGCTGGCGTTAATGAACTCTGTCATCCAGAAGAAATGTGACTGAGTTTGTCTTCACCCAATGCGCTGTCAGCGCGCTCCTTGTCTCCTCGCTGCGGAGTGATGAGCTCACTGCATCCTTGTCAGTCAGATCTCATTACTTAATGTACTTTGAGTTCTCCCATCGAGATACAGCACAAACAGAGGGGCAGTAACATCATGACTGATAAAAGAGACTTGACTTCTGTGGGCCCTATCACACACCCGGCGCAATGCGACGCCAGGCACGACGCAAGTGTTTTTTTGCTAGTCTCAGTCCGACACAGTTATCATTTTCACGTCCACCACCACGTTGTTTAAATAGCAAATGCACTCGTGCCCATCTGTTTGCACATGGACGTGCTGGTCTGAAAACGAGGTGTGTTCAGGTGCATTGTTGGCGTGTTGCTATTTTGAGGAAACTAAAAACGACTGCTCCATTGACCAACAAAAACTTTTTTTTTTTTTTTTTGTTAATATGTGCCTATAGGCGGGTGCACAGCACACGTACACTGCTTTTTACACACACATGGATGCACAGCAGCACACAAACATTTTTAAATATTGGAAGAAAAAAAAAAAGATTCTCTGGAGAAGCGATCAGTCTTTCCGCTTGCAAATTCCGCCATGTAAATAGTGAATCTGCCATGGTGCAAGTGCAGCTAGCTTTTAAAGGGAATGGGAGATGACACTCTGATTAAGTTTATTGCGCGTTATGCCCAAAACACACCCATGACTCATTAAGAGACTAGATACAACCCTTTTGGACCATGTGCCAACAGTTTTTTCCGTCGTTAAACTAAGCAAAAGAGGATTCCGAGACGCCCTAAACTGCACCTGCGCCATGTTGCTTCAGACCATGAGCTTGGATCATTAAAATAGGGCCCTGTGTGTAACTAATGGGAATATGTTTGCTTTCAATGCCTTAGTTTATAAACCTTGCAGGGGTCTTGTGATCTTTCAGAGTTTTGGAATAACATCGATGTTTATGTCTGTCAGCTCCAGACAGCTAGAGATAAAGATAAAGCTGCTTACCTTCAAAATTGAGTGTCAAATGTATTTCTGCTTGACTAAGTTTCATGTTTGAAATCCAGTTATTTCATTAGGTGTTTTGCGTAAGGCTAAACAAGGGTTCGGACATGAGATGTCTGGTGAGTGCTCAAAGCGTCACATTTTTAAAATTTCAGTATCGACTTGGTATCGAAGTCGGTACTTTTGACAACACTATGCTGTGTCATGTTTGAAATAACGTAGCCTAGGGTTTGATATTAACACCTGCCAACCCACCAAATGCGGGTGGATTTCAGCAGTGGTGAGTAACGCAGTCACTCCTACTAGCCACTTTGGTGGGTTGAATTTGATAATATGTGTAATGTAATGTAGTGCTGTCAAAAATAGTGATTTTTCAATACATATCAATACTGAGATATCTAACCCTATCCCACCTCCCTTCACAGATCAATATTGATGATGTTACAGGGCTTGAATTTTGTAATATTGTGCATAATTTTACTCATTCCCACAGATTTTGTGCTCACGCCCAAAGTGCGCACACATAAAGCCCCCTCTCAGTACTAAATTGAGTTCTTTTTTTGCACTTAAAAGGTCAAATATGCAGAAAATAATGTCAAAATTCCAGTCTTGGTGAGTATTCACATAAACACAGTCAGTTATGTTTTAAGTGAACATAAACAGTTGAGAAAGAAAACTTGTGTATAACAGTATAATGGATCCATGCGTCAGGTCTTAAAGTGACAGCAGCCTAATACACCAAATTATGAGATAATATTAAAAATATCTATATGGCAGTTTTCCCCCATGGTATCGATGTCAAAATTTTGGCCAGTGAAAATGCTGAGTGGCTAGTAACTTTGGAAAACCACAGTGGCTGGTGAGCAAAAAAGTTCATGTAAAGCCCTGAACGTAACACCTACACTAAACCCAACTGGTAGTGTTAACAAAAACAAATGTGAGCTAAAAACACAGTTGCTGAAGCAACCATGCTATTTTAGCTTGATTCTACAAGTTTTTAATCATTTTTATTGTGACTCCAAAGCGCTCCGCATCACAAGCGCAATGCTGTACCAGGTGATCAAGTAGCGGTGCTTCATGCATCACCATACTATTGACAATAGAGCTTTTTACCGTGAAATTTTGCCAGAAATGTTGATTCCCTGACGGTCATTATGGTAGTGAATTTTGCATGAGCAAGCAAATGTAAAATGTTGAGTGATCTAATTTGTTTCTGTAGGACATATGCTCTACGGAGGGTCCGAGATGCGTTCAGGGAGAACCGGACAGTGGAAGATCCAAAAGTTGTGGAGGAGCTGTTGAACAGGGCCCGGGAGAGTTTGGCCATCATCCAAAGACAGGTACTAATGCACTGGTCCAAAAAATAGATTTTGTAATCTCCGGATTCTGCACAGTTTGTTGAGAAATAAGAAGAGGGAGGTAGTTGACAACCCAAAACAACATTTTGTACACACTTCCCTCTTTTTTTCTTGCTGTGCAAGACCAGTTTTTGTTGTTCAGCCACCAATACATACAATACATAAATTTAAAATAAAATTATATTACATAAAATATAAATATTTAATGCTGAAAATAAATCATGTGGATGGACTACAGTTAAAACACCGCCCATTCATTTATTTCTGATTTAGAAAGTCTCTAGCTTTATTTTTCATTTTTGTAAAAGCAACATCAGATTTGCACAATATCAGATTGGTCCATTTGCATAGTTTGCAAGGGTGACTTTGGACATGTTCCTTGTAATTCACTACAAATTCAGCTACACTTTTGCATAGCAGGTGACCTCATATCTCATAGTGAGATATGCAGAAAGGCCTATATGGATTATCATGCTGTTTAATTTAAAGTCTGTCCTCTTGTGTTAAAAGAACAGCCGCCTTTATCAAACTTCATTTTCGCTCTGCTGGTGTACCTAATGAAGGAGCAGTGGGCTTCATCTTGTCTTTCTGTTCCCGTATAATTCACTCTATCCTCCTGAGAGCTGGAGGAAGTCATCTTCAGATGCATATATGTATGTATGAACACCTGCTTGGCTTCCACCTGTCCACTGGCATGTCCCACACACCACTAATGACCGCTGATGCCTCGCTGTCCCGCATTTTGTTCCCATAATTCAACTCCAATTCGGGCCAGATCCCTGGGGGACTTTGATTCTTATGATTTTGACATGTCTTCTAAAGGTTTCCCCTTCCCGTTGAGGCAGGCATGGCCACCAAACCTGCCAAATGCGGGTGGATTTCAGCAGTAGCTTGTTTAATTTTATTTATAGCCTAAATATACATTTTTCTGTTGTAATCTTTTTAAAAGGCATCTGAAATAATAAACTAAGTGCAATGTAGTGTTGTCAAAAATATAAATTTTTTCGATACATATCGATACTGAAATATCTGAAACCCTTCCAGTACTCATTTTCCGCAGAATAGATACACGATACTAGCTGCGCTTTCTCACTCTCTAATCTCTTTCTGACAGCGAGTTAATACACAAACCCGCTTCCCCTCACTCACTTGTTTCATTTGCTCTTGATGAATATTGTTGGTGTTACAGGGCTTGAATTTCGGCGTAGGATTGCACGTATTGCGCATAATTTTACTCGTTCCCACAAATTTTGTGCTCACACCCAAAGTACACGCACATAAAGCCACTTCTCAGTACTAAATTGAGTCATTTTTCATTGCTTATAGTTCCTAAACAGTCAAATACACACAAAATAATGTAAAAATGCCAGTTTTGGCGATTATTCACGTAAGCACAGTCAGTTATGTTTTAACGCATGTGTAACAGTATAATGGATCCAAGTGTCAGGTCTTAAAGTGACAGCAGCCTAATATACCTGCTGCCAAATTATGAGATAATAAAAATATCCATATGGCAGTTTTTTCAAATGTCAAAATTGTGGCTGAGTGGGTAGTAACTTTGGAAAACCACTAGCCAAAGTGGCTGGTGAGCAAAAAAGTAAATATTTGTCAATATTTTTATCTGTATCTGTAACAATCTCAAAATTATTAGTATATCTCTTCGGGTAAAACTGGAAGTGGGTGTGGCTTTAACTACAAGTTCGTAAAATTACTTGAAGACCTTTTTGAATGTTTTGAATTCTCTTTAATTTGTAGTTATCATTTAAAAATGCCTTGTTATAACTCATAAAATAATTATTTTATTATATTTATAAGTTATTTACGTATCTTCTAAATGTTCGGGTGACCTGAGTTCGAGTCCTGGCTCGGGGACCTTTCACGATCACAAAATATCTTCTAGTAAAAACTAGATAGTAGTAATAATAGATTTAAATAATTTAAATATACATATCAAATAGTAGAAAATTTAGTATGATTTAGTATTTTAGTTGATATTACTCTTGCCAAGCTTTGATTTCTGAGCGCCACACAGAGACAGCAACATTTGACTTGAGTTTACACTCATTCACTTCACATTATCATTGTTGTGTAGTGATTTTAGAGGTTTATGTATAATATTGTGCTATCCACTGGCTCACCTGTTATCCAGCGAACACAAAGAGTGACTGTGTCTTCATAATATATATATATATATATATATATATATATATATATATATATATATATATATATATATATATATATATATATATAATATTTTTTTTATTTTTTTTTTTTTATTTTTTTATATTATTTGGTAGAATTATTCGTTGTTTGTTTTGAAGCCATTATCAATTCCTTTCCGAATAAGGTATTTGGCTTCAGGCACATTCCTACTCAAAAACATTTGTTTTTTCTTGAAATATGAAAACGTACAGATATATGTAAAGAACTACACAAAAAAAATGGGTTGATGGAAGAATAGGAAGCACTGGGATAATTTGTTTCGTGTCTCGTACCAAAGACGGTGAGCTGTTCTTTGAAACTGAATCAAAGTACAGCCTCAGAGATCAGTCCATCATGCTGTCTGCATTAAGAGCTTCTGTCACCCTGACACTCTCAGCATGGGAATCAATGAAGTTTAACTTCCTGGGGAGTTAAAACAAGATCTTCAATGAAAGTTATAGAGTGAGGCTCAGAAGAGCTGGTTTCACACTATTTCGAAATGCAAGTTGCCTTGACTAAAGCCTGATACCTGCTCTACAAAGTGCTTTTAGCAATGCAATGCTTGATTTTAGGCTTTTCTGAATTTGTTCTGAAGAGAATCTTCGCTGAGCAAGTTATTTAATCTTAGTTAAACTGTTCTTGACATAATACCGCATCGGCATTTAAAAGGTAACTCTATCGCCCCCTTGATTACAAAGGTTTGTCACTGCTATACTGTCGCAAGAACACAAGCGGAACACAACAAAAATAAATAGTTTTAAGATTTAAAAAACTTAAAAGTGTTTTAAAGATGTAAAATCAAGTAAGAACTGTTTAATTCTGCAGTATTTATTGTGCAGATCAAATAGGTAAATTTATGACTAGAGACTTGCTGATATTACATTATAATTACCAATGCCATTGGTAGATTTATTTTTTATTTTTTTATTAAAATAGTGTAATAATCAAAATGCATTTCATTTGTTTTTGTAATCTAAATTATTATTAGGTTAACACAAGATCTTCAATTAAAAATGAAAACCATAAAAACAATCTATTTATTTTGTCTTTTTGTCTTTTGAGCTTTCTAACTGATAAACTGAGTAATTATTCACTGTAAAACCAAACAGTGAAATTAATGAAATGAGTTTGTTTCACTCAAATAATAATGAAAGTTCATTGTATTTAATAAAATAATGTTGCATGAACTCAAAATTTGACTGTTAGTAAGCTGAACTTAATATGATTGAGTTGCAGCAGATTTCTAATTCCCAGCATGCTTTGTGTCAGACTATATAAGGAAAATAAATGTTGAAATTAAGTGTTATTTTGTGTGTTTTTGCACAAGATTAACACAGAGAGACATAAGTGACCAATTAGAGCAGAGGCTCTAGGAATTAGAGAGACTGAATCCTTTATCAAACCGTTTTAGACACTGTAAGAAAAGAGCTGATGCTGCGATGTATATTATAAGAAAATTAAAGTGTTTGCTGACCTTTGATTTATGTAAACCTAGGAGACTCCTAAAACAAAAACTTTAAAATAACATAACAGGGGCACTTTAAATCAGAAAACTGCTAAATAAAGGCATTTCCACCAGTGGTCCCAGACTTTTCAACCTCACTCCATGTACAACGAGACTGTCAAGGTTCACAGTTGCATTTACGTACTTGTGAGCGTCTGTTGTAGTGTTTGTGGAGGTGTCTTCTGCATGTCTCCGCCACTGACACCATAAGCAGCGCAACAGTCATCCAGCGCTCTGTTGACTCAGACACATCACAGCATACAGGCTTCAGGCTGCTGTAGGAAGCCAGACCCACGGCTCTCCCTGTGGCGCGCACATGCACATGAACATACATATAATGTCCCGTTGTGTGTCGTGACACCACCAGCATGCATCCCACCCTCTGCACACACCCACACCGCAGACTGGCACGGACCTATGTCTTCAGCTCTTCTGTAAGCGTGTTTGAGGAGAGGTGGATCCGCTCCAATCAATGAGTCACTGTGCCAATCTTGCCCTGCTCAGATGCTCTTTTGTGACACTGACTGTTTTCTGTGCGTTCTCAATCCTTGTTCTTTTTTTAGATGGCATACTTTCATGTTATGTGGTTTGTCTTATAGGATCAAAGGAACAAAACATGTTTCCATTAGATTTTTATGTAAATATCTCTTTATTAGAGGAAATTTACATTTTATAGTAAAGACATGCTGTGCGATATTAATGCCCCCTATCTGTAGACAGCAGGGCTGAGCTGTAAGGATTTTTTCTTCCGATTTCTATTGGACTTGCCAATGTTTTCACTGGCTCCAGCACAAAAGAGAATTTAAAGGGTTAATTCTCCCAAAAAATAAAATTCTGTCATCATTTACTTAACCATGTCATTCCAAACCCGTAAGACGTTCGTTCATCTTCGGAACACAAATGAAGATATTTTTTAATAAAATCAGAGAGATTTCTGTTTCTCCATTGACAGTCTACGCAACTACCACGTTGATGCTTCAAAAAGTTCATAAAGAGATTGTAAGACTAATCCACATGAATTTTTTGAAGAGACTATGTGAACCAGTGAGGTTTATTCTCATGTTACACAGCAAGTTTGAGCTTTCGCAAGAACCAATGAGGTTCATTCTCGTGTGTTACTCAAGAGGTTTGTTCTTGTGCATTCATGCAGGTTCGGTTGAGCTTCTGTTTATGTTCGCTGATCAATGTTCATATGTGAATAAAAGCCTAAATTCAATCTTTTCGTCTTATAAAGCGATCACATCTTTTCAGAAAATTTGGACTAAAGCGCTCAATTCATATGGATTAGTTTTACAATCTCTTTATGAACTTTTTGAAGTGTCAAAGTGGTAGTTGCGTAGACTGTCAATGGAGGGACAGAAATCTCTCAGATTCCATTAAAAAAGATCTTCATTTGTGTTCCAAAGATGAACGAAAGTCAGGTTTGGAACGACATGAGGGTGAGGAAAAGATATTTATTATGTTAATGTAAAAGATTTCTGTTCTTTTGAACTTCCATTTATCAAAGAATCCTGAAAAAGTATTACAATTTCCACAAAAAATATGAAGCAGCACAACTATTAAATTATTAAACTATATCAAAAACAAACGACCTCAAACCTTTTGAACAGTATTGTATTTTTAAAATGATTTTAAAGAGATATTGTTTATTACATTTTCACCCACATAAATATTTTTTATTAAATAATAGATTGTATTCAAAATGAAAATGTGCAATAATTGCTAGAAATTTTATTTATTATGAATTTAAAGCTGTCTTGTAGCTTGTTAAACACTTGCTGTAAAATTCTGCTATACAGGGCAAAGCATTACTGATTATTACTGATAATTTTAAGAAGCTCATTTTATGTAACCATGTTTACATTTGCATTGCATTGTGCATGTATGCTAAAATGTAATGTTTAAAAAAATTGGATCCCATTCGATTCGTGGGAGCAGGAAAATCTGTTTGAAAATGGTCCAGATGCCCCTCTCACCAGGAACCCTCTGCCCTAACAGTGTTTCTACAAACAGAGTTTAATGAGTCATACTGCATTTGACATCACTCTACATCTTGGATATTTTCCTCTGAACTTTTGTTTTCTCCATTTTAATCCATTCTTTTGCTCAATCTGATTGATTGTTTGCATTATATGAGCAGCACTTTCCACGGTCCAAAATTAACCAGTTACCAGTGTTACTAAATTAATCTCTGGGACAGAGATTGAAGACATTTATTCCATCTCAGATTAGCAAAAACGGGTGTCTTTCATGGTTGCTTTGGTGTTTTCCAGGGCTAAATGGTGGATTAGACGCCTGTGTGAGACGCCTGACCAGATTAATTCAGGGCTTTCCCGCCTTAACCTCCCCTCGACCCTCAGGTGACTGAATTAAAGGCTATATATTCACCGGGACCAAAATGAGTCTGATTTATAATGGTGTGTGTAAATTTTGCCATGGAGAGGACAGGACTTCCCATAAACAGCAAGAGTGATGTGTGTGTGTGTGTGTGTGTGTGTGTGTGTGTGTGTGTGTGTGTGTGTGTGTGTGTGTGTGTGTGTGTGTGTGTGTGTGTTCACACGCAGTCTCTCTCTTATCCTCTCCACTACCTTAGGTTTGACTAGAGTTGTGCATTAAAATGGAACATAACATGAAAAATGGAACCGAGATTGTAGACAGTTTGAAGTACGCAATATGAAATTCACATGCAGAAACGTTAGCAAATCAGAGCCCACTCTGAGCTGCTCACATACTCTGTAACCAATCAGAGCTGAGGTCATTTACAGCCATTTAAAAAGTATCTTTTATATAGTACGAGTGCATGCATTAAAGATGTAATTCAGATTTACTACATTCCCCATGTTGTCACTATCATATGACCTACCAGTCAGTTGTGTCGCTTCACTGCCATTGACAAATACTTTCCCCTTGGCCTCATGGAATAGTAAAGTGTCCATATTGTCCATCGTATGCGCACTTCAGAAGTAGTAGGTCATCCTGGTACTTTTCGCCTAATGTTTTAGGAATACTTTGAATTCAGACATCCTACTCTTTTCTCATATTGTTTTTTGCCTACTATGCAGTGGGGAAGTACTGTATGTGATTTTGTATGTAGTTGTGGTGCTCATGTGGGAGGTGCAAGTTTGAATCTGGCTTGCAACATTTCCCGATTGACACCTAACCCCCCCTAACCATTCTGTCCTCTCTCTACCACATATTATCAATTATATTAAAACAAATTGAAATAAATTAAAATATGATAATGCAGTCCATATTAGTATTCAAGACAAGCTTTTCTATACAGTGTAAAATAATCAACACAATAGTGTCATGATTTCATTTTCTATCAGTGCACCACAGCTGTGAGAAATCTGTCCTGATGAGACACAAAAAATGTGACTGCTAAATTCTCTTGAGAGCCAGTGTCAACACAGTCAAGCTGTTGCTTTCTGCTCATTAATGCTTTTGACATGACATAATTTATGTTTGTCTCCATTTTGAACATGATGGTGAGCAGACCTGAATGATTTATAGATTAGTTCCAGACCGGATCGAGAGGTGAATGGAAAATAAACCAGATGAGTGAACTAAGACAAGAATTAATGGCCAAGCATTTTGTTGTGACAATGAGAATGTGATCTTATTCAAAAGTGCAGTTGGAGACTTGGCCTAGTGGTTCAGCTCAAAGTATACTTCAGTTTTTGTGTGTACGCTTACTGTGAATGCCCAGCCTATTAAAATATATTACATTTTATAGGTGTGTAACCCCTCCGGTTCTACTTCCCCTCTCAGAGCGGCATTCAAACTAGTGTTTCCGGCGTGGGAGGCTGGTCTCTAGCATTAGTTGCCAGTGCACCTCTTGAGGGCAGGGGAGTGAGGTTTACCTGCACACATCTTACTAGCTATCCTCCATTACACTCACCCCCTAAACCTCACTCCCAATCCGGGTCACGGCACCAATGGAACTCTTCCGGTTCTATTCGCCCCACTCCGAGCGGGATTCGAACTGGCATGGGAGGTGGGTCTCTAGAATCAGTTGCCAGTGCACCTCTTGAGGGCAGGGGAGTGAGGTTTACCTGCACAGCTCTTACTGGCTTCCATTATACTCACCCCCTAAACCTCACTCCCATCCAGGTCACGGCACCAATGGAAACCTTCCGGTTCTACTCGCCACGCTCCGAGCAGAATTCAAACTGGCGTTTCCGGCATGGGAGGCGGGTCTCTAGCATCAGTTGCCAGTGTACCTCTTGAGGCCAGGGGAGTAAGGTTTACCTGCACAGCACTTACAAGCTAGCCTCCACTACACTCACCCCCTAAACCTCACTCCCAGCCGGGTCACGGCACCAGTGGAACCCTTCTGGTTCTACTCGCCCCGCTCCGAGTGGGATTCTATCCAGTGTTTCCGGCATGGGAGGTGAGTCTCTAGCATAAGTTGCCAGTGCACCTCTTGAGGCCAGGGTAGTGAGGTTTACCTGCACAGCTTTACTAGCTGGCCCCATTACACTCACCGTCTAAACCTCACTCCCATCCAGGTCATAACACCAATGGAAGCCTTCCAGTTCTACTCACCCCGCTCCGAGCAGGATTCGAACTGGCGTTTCCGGTATGGGAGGCAGGTCTCTAGCATCAGTTGCAAGTGTACCTCTTGAGGCCAGGGGAGTAAGGTTTACCTGCACAGCACTTACAAGCTAGCCTCCACTACACTCACCCCCTAAACCTCACTCCCATCTGGGTCACGGCACCAATAGAATCGAGCAGGATTCTAACCAGCATTTTCGGCATGGGAGGCAGGCATGCTAACAAGGACCCTAAAGACGTCCGTTAGAGGTGCGTGAACACAGGTGCTCGAGACAAGTGCTATAAAGTTTCATCCTTATCCAGTGCTATTTCCCTCCAGTGATATGACTTCGTGTGATTATCAAATAGTGAAGGGTGCAATTTAATTGAATATATGTGTTTTAGTGAAATACATTCGTACATTTTTTTACATATTTACTATATATATATTTATTTTAATAGCTGTATTAATATTTAATCACACAATCTGGCCAAATTGTGCAGCTCTACAAACAGTCACAGAAAACCTGTAATTTTTATTTATTTTACTTTTTACTTAGAAGACCACAATTGTATGTTTTTCTCCAAATTGTGCAGCCCTAATGTCCATGATCACGGCAAAATGTAATTTGAATGATTAATGCAAATATGTGTTGGTCCCTGTATTCATCTGCACTTATTTTGTATTTATTGTGATTGTTAATATTTTAGTTTATTTGTATGTTATGTTTATTTTCCCTTCAACTCAGTTCTTACTTAAAGTTCAGACAGAAGTATTCTGTGTAAATGACTTGTTTTCTGTTGGAATAACTCCCATGTTTTCACCCCCAGAGGGCGATACGTCCATGTTTAGGTGTTTCGCAAGAATTGCAATGCCATTTTATCTTTCTCTGATGACTTTGAGTTGCAGCAAACATGTTTTCCTCCCTATGGGATTGTGCATTTTGTTTTCCGTCACTGTCTGAACCTCCATCCCAATGCACACATTCTCATTTACAATACAAACACACCTTCAAAGCTACTTCATCTTTGATCCAGATTACATTTGAATCTCAAATGTGAACAGTCCTTTTAGTGAGCTATCACACTTGTGGTTGTGTGTGCAAGCATATCTGTATGGGTGAATGCCAAAGCAAGCCTGTCACAGCACATCTGATGCCTCGGGTGAGGATATTGACCGTCTACGGCCATGACTTCCATCCACTTGTGTTTTGAAATACAGTATTGATGTGATTTACCTCTTCAATGCTCTCGTCCAGATTATCCCCTGCTGAACAATCAATTTCCACTAACTACTACTGAAGGTACTCAGTGTCAAAACCTCTCTGCTCCTCTCTTGCTACAGAGATGAAATTTGACTGCTAATGTGACTTATGGTCCACAAGATCTTTATGCTTGCTGAACAGCCATAGATAAATGTGTGGCCAGAGGACCAGCATGTTTTTTTTTTGCATTGCAATGTATTTTGTTGTGTCGAAAATAGTATTGGGTGATGCAGTATAGCTGAAAAATCTCTTCTTCTTCTTCTTCTTCTTCTTCTTCCTTTTTTTTTTTTTTTTTTTTTTTTTTTTTTAACCTTTTGGCTGAATTCTATATTCATAGAGACAATATATGAATATAAATGTGTAGATGAAGATTGAGATGGATGGATGGATGGATGGATGGATGGATGGATGGATGGATGGATGGATGGATGGATGCCAGCTACATTCAAAGTGCATTAATGCAACAAACTAAACAAAAATCAAAATTATGCCTTTCAATCCATTTAAAAAAATGTAATTAAGTATTTGTTATATACAATAATTATATGCCTTTCAATTAATCAAATTAATCTCATGCATCGATTTTATCTGATAAAAGCCCCAATATCAATATGAATTTAATAATTCTTTACAGGCAAGAAGACATTTTCATTTTTTCACACAATTTTTCACACACATTCTCCACATTTCCTCCTCTGTTTTAACTTAAGTCATAAACTTAAGTCCTCATGGCAGCTTTTCAAATCACATAACATCTCCGCCCAAGATAAAAGAGAGATATTCACCCGTTATGTTGGGTAAACGCCATATCCTGAAAATAGCTTCTAAATCCAGCAACAAATGCTGTGTTCATCGCAGATCACAACAGTAATATTTACAGCTGTGATATGTTTACTTGGCTTTCAGTTATACTGTTAAACTGCATTAATGTGACAGATATGAAACTGTATGACTTGGCTTTTGTAGAACACAAAAGGAGAAATTCTGAAGTTTATCCTGCCTCTCCTTTACATGGATGGGGACTGGAGTATTCAAGATTCACAACGAATATGGGTTTTGAATGAGAAATGAGGAGTAAATGATGACTGAATTTTAATTTTTAGGTACCCTGTTCATTTATATTCCTCCTACTCCTCTGTTTCATGCTGGTGAACAACACAAAGCATGAATGCCATTTCTCATAGTCCACCTAGTCAATCAGTAGTGGCTAAACTCCCCTGCAATCGATTTTGTTATTCGGATTTCTCTTTGGTTTTCAACGGGCGGCTCAGATTGAGTTTGCTGAGCACTTCCTCTAGTGTTTCGTTTTAATGCAGTCAAACACCTGTGGCAGTATTGCCTGTAAAATGGCCAATAAAAGCAGAATGTTTCATAAAAAAAAAAAAAAAAAACAATGTTGTGTGGAGAGCTGAGCAAGCAGAAGGAATGAATACATTCCCCTTGAGGCAACTGCTCACCTCTTAATACAATGCATTTCTCTCTACACATCCCTGTGTTTATCTAACCTCTGCTTCAGTGCCCGAAAGAAAAAATGAAAAGACTGTGGCAGGGGAACGAATGTAGTGTTTGTCTTTCTCAGCCTCTTTTGCTCTTGTGTGTGTTTTTTCCTCTCATTGTTATTTATTTATTATTGTGTTTTTTCCAGTTTCCACCCCTCATTTCTTTTGGATTAAGCAGAGATACTGGAATCCCATGTGACTTTGCTCAGGTGGCAGTGAGCTGTCCGTGGTGCTGAATTGAATTGACTCTATCCATGGTGCTGAATCTCCTGTTTGATCACTATAGACCAGAGAGCATGTTGTGTGTGTGTTCTTCTGCCTCGGATGGTTTATTAATTATGATCTCCTTATATGGGTCATTCTTCAGAACTTTTCCATACTTACAATGTTTTCAAGGGATAGTTTACCCAAAAATTAAAAATCTGTCATCATTTACTCACTCTCATGTTGTTCCAAGCTGTTCGTGGTTGACTTACTTTTTTTCTGTGGAACATTTTGAGGATTTTAAAGATGCATATTTACACTACTGTTCAAAAGTTGAGGGTCAGTAAGGCATATATTGTCGCTGGCGGGCGGAAACCTCGTATCTCCCTATTTCATTCATCTTTTTTTCATAAATCATTAATATTGGTCACCCTTTACTTCTGTGATTTTTGCAAATATTTAACCAATGAAAAGTATTATTAAGTGCTTGTAACTAAACCTTGTAACTCCATTGGATCCTCAAACTGTCCCAAACTGACTCCGCCCCGCCTCTATCTTGAAGTGCCTGCACACAGTTTGGACGTCTCTGCTTGTTTGCAATGCAATGGCAAATAAATAATTCTTTTAATAAGTACAGCATTTTCTTTACTCAAGAAACACTAACACAGTGTCTACACCAGTACGCGAGCGGTGCGATGCGACGCGTCAAAAAACAATAGAACCCATTATAATCAGTGATATTGTCTACACTATTGTCTACATATTGTCTACACTGGATGCGGCGTGACGCAACAAATTCCCAACAGTAAACGGATTCCCCGTTTTATTTCTGACATAGTCCAAGTGCTTTGTCACGTTCAGTGTAGACAGGTTTTAGCTGTTGCGGTGCGATGCGATGCGATGTGATGCGGAAAAAGTCGTGTCTGGTTTAAGGGCCCTATTTTAATGATATAAGTGCATGGTCTGAAGCGCATGCCGCAGGTGCATTTAGGGCATGTCTGAATCCACTTTTGCTAGTTTAACACGGAAAAAAATGGTAAGTGCGCCAGGTGCATTGTCCAGAAGGATTGTACCTAGTCTCTTAATGAGTCATGGGTGTGTTTTGGGCGTAATGTGCAATAAACAAATCAGAGTCTGGCGGATTTCTATTTAAATGGCAGAATATAGACACCCTCAACCTGAAGAGTTTAAATACATTTTTAATATTTGGCATGTTTGTGTGCTGCTGCGCATCCCTGTGTGTGTAACAAGCAGAGTGTACGCGCATTGTGCAGGTGCATATTTCCTAACACGCCCTTTAAATAACAAAAAAATAAACATATAAAAATACTGTGCCATTGACTTTAGAGCAGGTTTTTGTTGGTCAATGGAGCAGTCATTTTTAGTGGCCTCAAAATAGCAACATGCCAACAATGCACCTGAACACACTTTGTTTTCAGATCAGCACGCCCATGGGTGAACAGGTGGGCGCAAGTGCATTTGCTATTAAAATAACGTGGCGCTTGACATGAGAATGATAACTGTGCTGGGCGAAACTAGCAAAAGACACTTGCATTGTGCCTGGCGTTGCAATTTGTCGGGTGGCTAATATTTGATGTATTTGAGGAGCGGAGAAGAGTGTCTTAGTCTAGCATTTGTTGTCAAGGCATAGCCAATTCTGTCTTAAATAGCCGGTGCATAGCACTTCATCTTTTATAACATGAGATGTTGACCAAATGACAGAAACAACTGAGTGTCCACATAACAGTAAACTTTATAACCTGTAAGTTGATGCACTTACAGCCTCAGATGCGGCAATTATAAAACTGATTTCTGACTTTTGATGCAGCCTGAATCATAATCACACCATGTTCATTCGTTGGCTACAGCAGAACTGGCCCCCCAACTGAGCCTGCTTTCTCCCAAGGTTTTTTTTTTTTGTGTTCTTGCCACTGTTGCCTCTGGCTTACTTAGTTGGGGACACATAATATTCAACAATCTTATTGATTTGACTGCACTGACACTATTGAATGAGAACTGACTTCAGCTGAACAATGACACTATTTTCTTTTAGAGCTGCTGTACAGTCGAAATGAACTCTGTTTGCATCAATAGCCGAGTTTCCATTAAAGATTTGCGACAAAACTTTTGCGATATTTTCTAAAGGTCGATTAAAAACTATTGCAAAATGACGGCGTTTCCATTAACCGGAAACGCTTAAAAACTTTTTTTTTTGTTTGTTTTTTTTACCTCTCGTGACAAGTCATTACAAAAATCATGGCAATGGATGTTAGTAGGGTTAAGTATATTACAGCCACTGCACTAGCCATTATTTTTCATTTAAGGAGACACAAGTGTGTTATCCAAGCATTAATGGCAAGGAAATACACTTATACTTGTATGAGGTGTTTCTAGGTGTTTCTCCCTCAAATCTGCTTTGAGATATTGATAAATTGTGCCATTTGTTTGTTGTTTAGAATCCAGTATTCCTGTAATTATTTTGTCTTTAATGAGTTTAATAAAGAACTCTGTCTCATCTTCTGTTCATACATACCACGCCATCTTTAAAGAATGATCGACTTTTACATACACCAGATGACCTGTAAATGCAAAAAAAAAAAAAAAATTCAGTTTTGCAAAATATTCCTTTTTCGAATTGCCTGAAAAACCACCTCATGCGAGCGTATTTTATTTATTTTTTATTTTTTTATTTGTTTGGCAATATACAAGTAATTGAGTTTTTGCGAAATGTACGTGTTTCCTTTGGGTGTATTTTCAATTTGAAGGGTAATGGGCACACAGCTATTGAATCATTATCACTGTAAAGCTGCTTTGAAACAATCTGTATTGTATGAAGCTCTATACACTGAAAAAAATTATACTTTGGACCAACTTAAAAAAAATTGCTGTAATTTGTTACAGCTAAATTTATTAGTTTTTCTCAAACTATATTTTTAATTTGGTTAAAACTTTAAATTTTATTTTAATATCAAACAAAATAGTTCTTCAGCCCAAAGTAAAAAAAATTACATTGAAACAAAGTTAAAATATTGTTTTTTATGGAGACCAAATCATTATTTTACTTTAGTACCACTTAAAATTTTTACTTTGGAAAAACGTACTTTTTACCATAACATCCAAGTATAATATTTACTTCGGACTAAACTAAAAGAATTGCTGTAATATTGTTACAAGGAATTTTATTAAGTTTACTCAAGTTAAATTTCTGATTCAGTACAAACTAGATATATTTTAATAAAACCTAAATCAATTTATTCTCTTTAGTCACAAGACAAAATGTTATGAGTTGTATACTATGGTGGCTCCCAGCATGCATTGCAACATGAAGCATGTCACCATTGTTGAGATTCATACGTTGATTCTTGATGTCTGTGTGTGTCAAAAATGTTTTAAAAAATTTTAACTTTAAAAGTCAAGATTCAGAATGTCTGATCTGTAGCAAGAAAACATTGTTGGTGAATATAACCTATTAAAAACAAATATGCTCTTTTGCTCTGGATAGCAATTAGTAAATGATTTTGCTTTATGATGATGAAAACTATATCACACCTTCATTTTGTTTCTGGTTTCTTTGCAACAAATGGTGTGTTTTGTTAAACACTGTTGCAAAGAGCACAAACTCAGACAAAAACTGTCCAACTAAAGGAACCACTGACCACCAAAATGGTGACCAAACATTTTTAATAAAACATCAACATCTAAACCTGTTAATTCTCAAAAAGAACTTCTGCTGAGATCTTGAGAGATTTAATGTCTTCTTTTATCTTCAGTTGATTTCAGGCTGTGTAGCTTTGAGTCAGTTGTGTTTCATCTTCTGAGAGTGGAAGCATGATGTTGAACCAACATCACATTGTAACCCTGATTCAATGCCATTACCATTGATTTATTGTTGAAATTTAACATTGATTTAACATTAATTGAGGGTGCAAAAGTGACATTGATTCAATGTCATTACCATTGACACATTAACATTGATTCAACGTTATTTCGATCATTGATGTATTTTGCACAAACAAGTTGTTGTAAAGTAATAACCTAATTGTCCATCCTGCCACTAACCATAAATGTGAATGAAAAACACTTATTTTCGTTAAATTAACACATTTTCGAATGTTGACGTGAGTTAGTTGATGTGAGCATGTGGTATGACATGAAAAATCTGGTTTAAAATAAAAATATCTTAACAAATTGTTGTTTTTAATTTGTTCTAGGGGCTTCGTTATTTGCTTTAAGGAAACTGAAAAAAAGGTTTAAACCAGAAACCTGATTTTATTGTCCAATATAAAAATGCGCTTTAAATGAACAACACCGTAGTTTCACTTTTTTCAGTGTAGAAATGAAGTTGTCTTGACTAAAAATGTGTATGTCTGACATTTGCTGGTCAAAAACTCCATTTGAGCTTGATTTTGGTAAAATGTTAAGACACATGCAATTGTCTGACCATATATAAAGCCACAATATCAGCTCTGAAAATGCGAAGTATTTACTAAGTCTGCCTCAAGAACAAATGGTGCAATGAGTTACTAAAGGCTGATTTATACTTCTGCGTCGTTGTCCGCATCGACGTGCATGCAGACCACTAGTAGGCAGTGTCTGCGGTCATTTTAAGTATAAAGGCAAAAGCCGAAGAAGACGCAGCTTGTCATGTACGTTGACAGTGAAGCTTACAAATAGTAACTGCAAATAGGTAATGACTTTTGTTGCAGTTTGACGGCATGTGTCCCCTGAAACAGAGCGTATTTCATTCCTATGGAAGTTGAAAATGCTCGCTCTTCTCCTATTTCTCCACGCCAGTTTTTTACGTCGTAGGCTACACGTGGTAGAAACGGCCTACGCCGGAGCTACAGCGTACACTCAACGCAGAAGTATAAATCAGCCTTAAGGCCCGTGTGTGAACTTTATCCCCCAAATCAAGAAAGACCTCGCACATGGCTGGTTCAATGATCCCACCCAGGTCATTGTCCATAAGCAAAGATGGCAGCAAGCAGAGCAACTGCCATTGAGGTGAATGGAAATGCTAATGAAGAGTTTTCTATTGGTATTGTTAGATATTACAGATTGTCTATAGGTCTTGAAGTTAGACTTCATGTTCTGTTGAAAATGTCTCTGCTTTTCTCATTTCTTCTCCTTTCTTCCATATAGTTCCTTCCATCTATCTCAGTCTCTCCTTTACCAGCCCAAGTGCACAAGTGAAAATTGCTTGACATAAAACATGCTAAACAATTTTAATGAATTTCCAAGGGCTTTCAGTTTGATTCAGGAGTGTTTGTTCCTTTTCGCTGAAATCTGCTTTCCTGCAGAGCATAGCTCCAGTCCTGATCTAACAAACCTGCCTGTAATTTTCAAGTGAACTCCCAGGACCTTCAGCATTGTGTTTGATTAGAGCCAGAGCTAAACTCTGCTGGATATTACATTTACAGAAGCTGGGTTGAGCTACCCAGACTTAATTTGATACAGTCTAAAAATAGAGGTTTAGACCTGAAGAAATCGAGAAATAAAAAACAACAACACCTTCACAATGCTTTTGCACAACACTGACAAAAGTTTGATAGCTTGATTAGTAGTTTAAAGAGGACCTGTTACGCCCTTTTTCAAAGTCTTGATTTTGTTTTTGGGCTCTACTGGAATAAATTTCATGCTTGAATGTTTAAAGGGGTTTAAATTTTCCTTGAGCTTTTGACATATATATGAGGTCATTTAACTATAAGAATATCCTGTAAGTTTTAGAGCTGAAAACTTCCTTGTTAGTCCAGTAAAAGCTTTAATTGACACCAGACCCAGCAAACGACAGGATTTACAAAGTGGGGATCTATGATGTCAAAGGGCAGCAAGCACCGCCTCCGCAGAAGAAGATCAACGCCTACTTCATCACTGCATGTTTAGCCCCGCCCACCAATTTGCACATGACATGCAATAGAATAGGTAGCCTAAGTAACATAAGTAACCTAAACCGGTTCGAGCTAGCAAGCAATAAACATGCTGTTGAGGATTACAAAATATTGTGCAGTGCCTAGACTCGACAGTAATGACAACATGTACGAAATTCTAATGCCTGATCTGATATTAATGATTCATGTACAGTCAGATGTTCTTTGTCTGTGTGTCAGTAAATCAAACCTGTGACTAAACGTCAACTTGCGTTGTTTCTCTTAGTAGGATGAAAATAGTCTGTTATCTAACAGTGATTAAATTATATAAAGAAAGCGATCAAAGAAAGCCCCCTTTACAATTGCTGGAGCAGCACGCACTGAAACTGTCAATCAAACAGAGCGAGTTTATCAGTGACTGACGCTCAAAACTCCCATTTTATTTAACAAATCTCTTAGTTATATCACGTTTGCACTGTTAGTGAAGATGAAAGCGTTTGTTAGTGCAGAAATTGTTACAATGACGAGATCACTGCTTTCATGCGCTCAATAACATGTCTGTGATCAGCTACACAGTGTTCATCACTGCAACCTTTCATGCCACGATCTAAATATAATGCCATAGATCTAAATGTAATGCAACACTTTTCACCATTAGTTAACCTTGAGAGCTGTAATAGTAAAAACACGCTAAAAGAGAGAGTAATACTTGGCTATTTCAAATGGAAAGATGTTAGCCAATCACAGCAGTGGGTGTTTACACTGAAGTATCACAGCAGACACGCCCCTTAAAACAGAGCGTTCGAATCAGAGGGCTGAAATCAGGGTAGGAAAATGCCTTTTATTTATAAATTCTGACAATTTTGGATGTAAAAAGCATAGTAACATTATAAGTGCACCCCAGGAAACATTATAAAACAATAAACCAACGCAGTTCATGACCCCTTTAAAAACACATAATTTTTCACATATTTGACATTGTTGCAACTCCTCTCTTCCCAGTCTGTCTTTAGTTCCTCTGTCTATGAAGCTCCTCCTTCTGAAAAGCACAATGTGCTCTGATTGGTCAGCTGGACCAGTGTGTTGTGATTGGTCAAGCGCTTTGAGCATGTTTGGGAAATGTCTCGCCCCTTACCATAACTGTGAGTTTCAACACACTACTAACTCAACCAGGCCCCGCCCCTTTATTTTGTGTATGCCTTGGGTCGGAATTATTTAAACGAGGAATCTTGTGACGTGTTCGTTCCCGGAAGAAAACTCAAGACTACAATGGAGGCGTTTCAGGAAGTTCAGAAACAGTGCGCACTGATATAGAGAATAACTCCTGCTGGTGGGACTTGCTTTGGAACTTGCAGAGCTTTATCATGCTCAAACAGCAACATTACACACTGAAGAAATATGAACGTGAAAAAGCATCATAGGTCTTCTTTAACCTCTTTCTATTACAAATAACTTTCATAACAACTCGAAGACCACTGCAGAGGAACTTTGGGGCACTTTGAGGACAGCAAGCAAACCCTCAAATCCTTTGGGCTTGATGGTGGTGCACCGACAGATGGGACTGATCCTGACTTTGCGCTTTAGCAGCGACTGCACAGCCACCCTCTGTTTCATATTCATCACAGTTTTTCCCTATTCTGTTTTTTTTTTTTTTTTTTTTTACCTCTGACATGCCGTGCCACCCCCTGGGCTCCCCCGCTCAGCACTTTTTCACACCGTCACCAGCATATTGATTTTGTCTATCTATTCATATCCCTCCCCGAAGAAACAGTCAGCTATTCAGAGGACATTGTTTCACATTTCTATTGTTGTTGATTTTAATCATAAACGGGGGAAAGAAACCGCAACAAGATCTACACGGTAAATATGTTCCCTCAGTGTTATAAAAATGAATCGATTGCACATCGATCAGGCATAACATTATAACCACCTTCCTAATATTGTGTTGATCCTCCTTTTGCTGCCAAAACAGCCCTGACCCGTCGAGGCATGGACTCCACTAGACCCCTGAAGGTGTGCTGTGGTATCTGCACCAAGATGTTAGCAGCAGATCCTTTAAGTCCTGTAAGTTGTGAGGTGGAGCCTCCGTGGATCGGACTTGTTTGTTCAGCACATCCTACAGATGCTCGATTGAATTGAGATCTGGGGAATTTGGAGGTCAAGTCAACACCTCAACCTCATTGTTGTGCTCCTCAAACCATTCCTGAACCATTTTTGCTTTGTGGCAGGAGCATTATCCTGCTGAAAGAGGCCACAGCCACCAGGGAATACCGTTTCCATGAAAGGGTGTACATGGTCTGCAACAATGCTTAGGTATGTGTTCCGTGTCAAAGTAACATCCACATGGATGGCAGGACCCAAGGTTTCCCAGCCGAACATTGCCCAAAGCATCACACTGCCTCTGTTGGCTTGCCTTCTTCCCATAGTGCATCCTGGTACCATGTGTTCCCCAGGTAAGTGACGCACACGCACCCGGCCATCCACGTGATGTAAAAGAAAACGTGATTCATCAGACCAGGCCACCTTCTTCCATTGCTCCGTGGTCCAGTTCTGATTCGCACTGTTTGCACTGGGGTCAGCATGGGCACCCTGACTGGTCTGCGGCTATGCAGCTCCATACGCAACAGACTGTGATGCACTGTGTATTCTGACACCTTTTTATCAGAACCAGCATTAACTTCTTGAGCAATTTGAGCTACAGTAGCTCGTCTGTTGGATCGGACCACACAGGCCAGCCTTCACTCCCCACGTGCATCAATGAGTCTTGGCCGCCCATGATCCTGTCGCTGGTTCACCACTGTTCCTTCCTTGGAGCACTTTTGATAGATACTGACCACTGCAGACCGGGAACACCCCACAAGAGCTGCAGTTTTGGAGATGCTCTGACCCAGTAGTCTAGCCATCACAATTTAGCCCTTGTCAAACTCGCTCGAATCCTCACGCTTGCCCATTTTTCCTGCTTTTAACACATCAACTTTGAGGAAAGAAATGTTCACTTGCCGCCTAATATATCCCACCCACTAACAGGTGCCGTGATGAAGAGATGATCAGTGTTATTCACTTCACTTGTCAGTGCTCATAATGTTATATATATATATATATATATATATATATATATATATATATATATAATTTTTTCTTATCAGCAAAAAATGCATAGAAACAAATTTAAATTTCACAATTAATTACACAGAAAAGGCAAGTTAACATTGAAGTAGAAAAACTAAAATAGTATTTTCTTGTAAAATGTACTTCAATAATCTTTGTCTTGTTTACAACTTCAAAAAATCTTTTTTTACACTGAGGTTTATTATAGTTAACTAAAACTAAAACCGTAAAAGAATTCATTACTTGAAATAAAATAAACGTCAACTGAACTGAAATAAAATAAAATATCAAAAACTTAAACAAGGCAACATTTCTTGTTTTTATGTCATTTAAATTGATGTAGTAAAATAACTAAAATTTTAAAAAATACAACATATTTAAAAAAAAAAAAAGAATCTAAAAAATAAAATAAAAAAATATTGATTGAAAATATTAATAAAAATAGGATTTCAATGATACTAAAATAACACTTTCCTTATTTGAAGCATAAATCAGAAAACAAAATGTATGCGTATAACAAAAATAATAAAGAAAAATAAACTTAATTCAAAATGTATTCTCTAAAAAATTAAACATTTTGTAAATAAAATTGTAATTTTGCTTCTGAAGTAAATATTGTTACGGTTGTACTGGTGTGAAGGGATGAGGCCGACACGGATTTCCACAATACATACAATACTTTACTAAACAAGGCAGGAGACACCAAACATACACTTTTCATAACAATAAGACGGACGAGGAGTGAAGGGAGTGAGTGCAATATAAAGGGAGTGCTGATGAGAGAGTCCAGGTGCAGGTGATCCGTGATGATGGGGAGATGACGAGGGAAGTGAGTGCAGGTGTGGAGAACAGGAGGATGATGGGAAATGGAGTCCAGGGGAACAAGGGATCTGTAACAGTACTCCCCCCTCCCGGTAGGCGCGACCTCGCGCCGTAGATGGAGACACCGGGAGGGGGGCGGGCACCCTGGAGACCTCAAGCAGGTGCAGGGAGAGGAGCGGACAGGAACGGAGGTCTCCAGGGCGGATCCATGAACCATGGCGGGTCTGGAGCCGTGGGCAGCCATGGCGGATCTGGAGCCGTGGGCAGCCGTGGCGGGTCTGGTGCAGCGGGCTGCCGTGGCGGGTCAGGTGCAGCGGGCTGCCGTGGCGGGTCAGGTGCAGCGGGCTGCCGTGGAGGATCAGGTGCAGCGGGCTGCCGTGGAGGATCAGGTGCAGCGGGCTGCCGTGGAGGATCAGGTGCAGCGGGCTGCCGTGGAGGGTCAGGTACCCTAGTGGGCTCTGCCGCTTCAGAAACCCCGCCCAGGAGTTCCCCACCCACAGGTACCGGAACGGGTGCTAGGCCCCCCCCCCAAAAAATACATGGGGAATTTAATGAGAGTCTTAAAAAGTCTGAGGAAGGGCTTGTTTCTGTGGGCAGGAGCGGGCCTTAGGGCAGTGGAGCATAGAGCTGAGGGCTCGGCGGCGGTTGGAGCGGCTGGCTCGGCGGCGGCTGGAGCTGAGGGCTCGGCGGCGGCTGGAGCTGAGGGCTCGGCGGCGGCTGGAGCTGAGGGCTCGGCGAAGGAGCGTGGGGATTCTGGCTCGGCGGCTGAGATTGGCGCTGCTTGCTCGGCGGCGGAGACTGGAGAACTTGGCTCGGCGGAGACTGGAGAACTTGGCTCGGCGGAGACTGGAGAACTTGGCTCGGCGGAGACTGGAGAACTTGGCTCGGCGGTGACTGGAGAACTTGGCTCGGCGGAGACTGGAGAACTTGGCTCGGCGGAGACTGGAGAACTTGGCTCGGCGGAGACTGGAGAGCTTGGCTCGGTGGAGACTGGAGAACTTGGCTCGGCCCAAAAGTCAATCAACCAGACCGCATCATCTGGCGGTTTGCACTGGGTTGGGGCGGTAGGCTTGGAAAGGGCTGGAGCGGGCTCTGGAGATACTGGAGCGGGCTCTGGAGACACTGGAGCGGGCTCTGGAGACACTGGAGCGGGCTCTGGAGAGACTGGAGCGGGCTCTGGAGAGACTGGAGCGGGCTCTGGAGAGACTGGAGCGGGCTCTGGAGAGACTGGAGCGGCTTGCTTCCTCCTCCGCCGCCTTCTGGACCCAATAGAGGAGTGTGGGTCCAGCGTTGACCAGGAAATCAGTTCACTGGAGGGATATGCGGAGAGAGACATAGGCTGACCAACTGGCCTGGCCACCCGTGTTTCTGGAGGGACTGGACGAGATGAACACATATCCTGAACCTCTTCACAATAGAAACTAGATCCGTTTAAATACAAAATTAGATTAATGGTTTCGTTCAGGGAAAAATAATCTTCAGGTTCATAAAAACGGATAGTGTCCTCGTCCAGTCCGTCCAGAAACAGGGCGATCAAACGTGCATCAGACCAGTTAGTCAGGAAAGCAAGCTCTATGAACTCCTCCACATACCTCTCCAGTGAACGTCCCATCTGGAAGAGCCCGATGAGCTTTTCTGCCGCTGAAGTCAGAGGTTGTGGAGGAGTAGGAGCCTCGGCATTGCGAACCGTTGGGGGTACAGGAACTAGGAAGAGACCCATCTTGATGATGTGGATGTCCTGCGGTTTTGGTCTGTTCTTATGTTAATCTTAGGTGTGTTTAATGTATGTTCTCTCCTACGTGTATATTAAAGACCCATAATTGTGGATTTCCGTGTTCAGCCTCATCTATACGCCAGCACACGTAACAAATATATCTTGTTTATATATTTTTAGATATCATGTTTAATGAAATAGTAAGATGGAAAACAAAACAAAACCATCTTCATTTGTCCCACAGTCTGTATTTGACACTGTTTTTGCACATCTGAAGCACATGCATTGATGAATTGCAGTGGTTATTCCAGCTGTGTTAAGGGCAGCTGCGGTGTAATAACTTCATGATAACTTTGTTACCGGACTAATAACTCAATTTTCCCAGGAGAGTGTGGCACGCTTGACGGATGTGTGACTCTGTAATGAATGCTGTGGAAACAGGAGTAGCGGCTGTGAAGATCTGCTCTGGTGTTTCTGAGAAAAGCTCATTTTATACTATTATTGTCATTGCAGTTAAATTGTATTGTCATTGTTATTACCTGAGCAAAATTAAATCTCTAAGCACCAAATGCAGAGAAGAGTCCATCAGAAGGTCCATCCCTAAACCTAACTGTCAGTGGGGCTTAAGCAGATTGTACGAAAACATATAATGTTTTATGAATTCATACGAAATAGCCACCAATTCACCAAACCGTAAATCTATAAGGAACTGCCATGAGACTGTGTTGAAGTTGCTGTTTCAGTAAATACTCATATAGTAGTGTGGGGTGTGATCAGAGACCCAGGACTGTATTTATATCCACCTTAATGTCCTTTAACACCATAAATGTGAGTGAATGTCCCCTCCCACCCTGTCCACAGGAATACTAATGAACCGTGCCGAGCGTTAAGGAAATCCTCCTCCATAAAAATCATCCTGATGAAGGTTGGATAAAATGGCAATTTTAGATTAATGACTTAATAGTTCTTAAAGTCCCAAAGCCACTCTCAGTTTTTCCATTATTCTTTCGTTTAAAGGTGATGTGTGTAATTTTTGATGTTAAAATACATTCTCCCATCCCAACTTAAAGCAGACAGGGATAGCTGCAGGCCGTGATGGGCGTGCCGAAAGAAACTAACGTCTAACCCCTAGCCCACACCCTAAAAGGTAGCTTTCATGACCAATTGTAAAGACTTTTCAACACGCCAATTACTCCGACTTGCACATACCCGTTTCCAAAGTCGGCATGAAACGCTAGTCTTTTCTTCTCTATTGTGCCACATATCTGAGTGAAACAGCTTCAGGAACAAGAACAAATGTAGACCGGGGCTTGATTTTGTCCATGTGGAATTGATTGGATGGTTGTGGTTTGCTATTGGAGGATCTCATGTGAGTGACAGGTTGCCCCGCCCTCATCATCAGAGAAGAGAAGAGATGTCACTGCAAGAGGGAGGTAAAGTTATTTTGATTAAAGTTTAAGAGGGCACATGAATTTAAAAAATAGAAATACTGTGCACGGGTTGTATATTTATAATTAATACTGCAATATTTTGATTTCGCTACGACTAACATGCAGAGACAACTATATGTACACCATGTGTATGTTGATTCCCTAAAAATCAAAACATTGCTCTGTTTGTTTGAAAGTCTGGAACAGCTCAACCAATGGCATGAGTTTGGGGGTGGGACTATTTGCTAGTCTGACCAATGGCAGATGGGGAAAGTGTTTGGAAAACCTGTTTGAAAACAGGATGTGTGTTTTGTTTGGTGAAGCTAGTGGTACAGTGATTCCAGGTGGCAGCGACTCTGATGTATACCATGATACTGAATGATTAACATATTCATGCGCCAAGATGCTTCAAAGAATTCCACGGCATGGCAGTCGAAATCGTGGTATTCAGTTATAAAATCGCAAAGGTTTATGCGCTGCATGTGCCAAAGAGAAGGGCGACGCTGTGTTCTTTTAAACTCAATTAGCTCATGATCTAATGTTTTCAGTGTATTGAAGCAGCTCAACACCAAAGACGCTTTAATATATTATGCGTTTTATTAGACAGGTGAGCAACTGTTTGGATACATTCATCAACAGAAAACTAATCATTGTTACACAACACAGCAAGTCTTATTCTTTAAATCTCGTTTTCTTGATTTACCATGAATACCATGTTTCACTATGTCTAATATCGATCTAGCTTACTGCAGTGTGCAACAAGTGTCTCACAGCAGCCGCCGAGCGAACACACAGAGTAGCATTATAACAACTTTCAACACACAAATGTATCCAATATGATAAACAGAGCTGCTTTACCTCACATACGCTTGACCGGAAGAAGTGGAAGCGTTCGTCTGCAGTATAATAAAAGCACCTCCCATGATTCCACGAAATCAAGGCGTCATCAAGCCACGCCTTTGTTTTAAATAAGCGACCTCTTTAAACCGCAAAAGAGACACTGTTCCCCAGGCGGCTTTCTGTGCATGCACGTTGTCGTAGCTGAACATGGATAAGCAAATGGACTAAGGATATGTGCCTAAACACATACACACAAAAATTTCAAAAATATCAAAATGCCTTTTTGGAGATATATATTGGATATTGGATCTGTGCAGTATAAGTGACAGCCTAATATACCTGCTGCCGTCTGTCATTAATGATAATCAAACAACAAATGACAAAGGAAAATCATTCACTGATCTTGACTGAATAACTTAAGTAGCTTTAATAAGGATTAATCTATATGTGTACAGTAAGACTATGCAGTGTTAATATTTTATTATTCATTTTTTACTGTAGGCTATTACTTATCGGAATACCACTGTTAGTACATCTTCCGGGAAAAAAAAAATAATAAAAGGGGGCCTATAAAGCCCCTTGTACAAGATGTAATATACTGTAAGTCGCTGGTGTCCCCAGAATGTGTCTGTGAAGTTTCAGCTCAAAATACCCCACAGATCATTTATTATAGCTTGTCAAATTTGCCCCTATTTGTGTGTGTCCCTTTAAATGCAAATGAGCTGCTGCTCCCGGCCCCCTTTCCAGAAGAGGGCGGAGCTTTAACAGTTCATGCTTCTGTTGCTCAACAACAACAAAGCTGGAGAATCTCATGCAGCTAAAATGAGGATTGTCAGTAACGGTGTTCAGCCTTACATTGTTCAAACTGGAGTCGGACACTGATGGAGAGACTCAGGAAGAAGTTACAACTTTTAGAATGAAACTGGACGTTTCTGAATGATTAGTGGATAAATTTATGTAGCTGCTGTGGAGTTGATTCAACTCATCGACTAGCATGTGCCGTCATGTTAAAGGTCCCGTTCTTCGTGGTTTTTTGAAGCTTTGATTGTGTTTATAGTGTGCAATATAACGTGTTCATGTTTCGCGTGTAAAAAAACACAGTATTTTTCACATAATTTACTTATCTGTATACCGCTGTTTCCACTGTCATAAAAACGGGCTGATGACTTCCTTGTTCTATGAAGTCCCTCCTTCAGAAATACGTAACGAGTTCTGATTGTGCCAGCGGTTCCTGTGTTGTGATTCGACAGCAGTTTAGCGAACCTTGCCCGGAAAGGTCACGCCTCTTACCATAACGGGGAGATGCATGCGCTCAGTGTTATTGTAAACATGTCTTTAATTTTACCCTATCAATTTGAGCCGGAATCAGACCCGGAGAACATAGATGAAGAGGATCGAGTAGAACCTGTGCAAACACGTCTTTTACAGGATGTGTCACAATGGTAAGCTGTTTATTTACAGTAGGTAACGTTACATAGGCCTAAACATAGAACAATGATTCGCGTGGCTGCAGCTAAACCAGCATGTGGTTAAACAGTAAACAACAGATATAATCAACAAATAATTTAAACTGATCATAACAAACACCAACAATCGATGGTGTCCGGTTGAATTACTACACTTTTTAAAAGTTTTGGTCGGATAAGTTTCAATTGCCATCTAGTTAACAAAGCTAAACAGCGTTGCCCTTTGTGTGATAAGTTACAGAAACTGTTAAACGCACCAACGTAAATAATAAAATGCACTTACCGGTTGTGGTCCACAAACAACGCCTTCTCCAGACAAAGAGGGAACTGCTCCATCTTTCAAAAATAATCTTTGTGCGAATCCGGCATTAAACTGACTGAGATTGAGGAAGCTGTCCTCAGTAAAATGTGCTGCACATAGTTTAACATGTGGATTATAATTTTCGGGAACCGAGTTAAACATAAATTGTAACCACTGATTTCTAAGTACAGCGTCCCTGGGAAGGCCAAACAAAGGTGATTGGACTGCGGGATGAAAATAACAGCGTTTCGACGACATGGCGACAAACACACTTTACAAACGCAACTCTTGCTCTTCTCCGTGGGAGCGCAACAAGACCACGCCCCCTTTTTTGTGTATTCCTGTGGGCGGAGGTTAGTCAAAACACAGTTTTAGTGACGTCATTAAAGAAGGAAGTAGAGGGATGTAGTCCAAACAGGCCGTTCATTGTAGGCTATTTCTGTTAAATAAAATATCTCGCTTGGCATTGAACTTTGAGCTTTAAAATTTTACAGATTTTATGAATGGTCTAGTGGATAACATTTATGCAGCTAACTGTGGAGTTGGAAACATGGGATCATCGACTAGCATGTGCCGTCATGTTAATCTTTTGTGCAAATCCAGTGTTGAATTGACCCTTGTTTGTGAAGCAGTAAATTTTAAGGTTTGTGATGTCACCAACCCGGAACGAAGCTCGTTGTAGTTCCTACCATCCATTTGTTGTCCTTAAAAAGTGATTTTTGTAAAAGAAAATATCTCCCTTTGCATTGAACTTTGAGCATCGTAACTTTGCAGATGTTGTTTATGCTCAAACGGCAACATTACACACTAACTAAAGTTAAAAAAAAGTGAACCATAATCAAGGACCCCTTTAAAACACTGTTTATTTGATTTGTATTTTTGTTCTGTATTTATTTATTCCTTTTGTGGTTAGTTTTTGTTCTTATTGTATTGCTGACTGTTTACTTGTCTTATGTATTTATTTTGAGGACCTTTTACATTAGTTAGTATTAGTTTTTGCTGAAGTTTCAATCATTGGGAAATTTCATTGATATTTAAAATTACTCATATCATGAAATAAGACTTTGATCATATTGCCCACCAATATTTGTGTTAAGCAGTCGTGATTTCATTATTGACCAAAAAAATTGTGATTATGATTTTTGCCATAATCAAGCAGCCCTACCAGCTATCATCCCAAACTTGTAATAAGAAGCACTTATAAACTGGCTGTTGTCAGTAAAAGAGAATCTTTAAAGTTTAAAATTTGATGTTTATCTGCTTACCCCCAGCTCATCCAAGATGTAGGTGACTTTGTTGTCAGAGCACGATCAGACATCACTAAGCGAGCGCTGAACGCAGTTGGACATAGTGGTGTATTAGAAGTAAAAAATGATATAAATACTGTTCGGTTTCTCACACAAACCGATTGTTTCGTGTCTTAGGACATCAATGTGTCGTCACGAGCTGCGGGGTTTAATTTGGATTTGTCTATGCAAGTTTTTTCGACTCTTATTGATGGAGTTCCCATTCACTCCCATTATTTGACTGACAGACGGCAACGGTTGCAGTTAAAAATCATCATTTGTGTTCTACTGAAGAAACAAATTCACCTACATCTTGGATGCACTGGGGGTAAGCAGATAAACATCAAATTTTCATTTTTGGATGAACTATCCCTTTAAAGGTGCCCAAGAATGCTTTTTCACAAGATGTAATATAAGTCTAAGGTGTCCCCTGAATGTGTCTGTGAAGTTTCAGCTCAAAATACCCCATAGATTTTTTTTAATTCATTTTTTTAACTGCCTATTTTGGGGCATCATTAACTATGCACTGATTTTTTTCAGCGCGCCGCCCCTTTAAATCTCGTGCTCCCTGCCACACGAGCTCTCGACTATATTACAGCGCATTTACAAAGTTCACACAGCTAATATAACCCTCAAATGGATCTTTACAAGATGTTCGTCATGCATGCTGTGTGCATACATCGGATCATGTGAGTAAAGTATTTATTTTGATGTTTACATTTGATTCTCTATGAGTTTGAGGCTATGCTCTGTGGCTAACGGGTAATGCTACACTGTTGGAGAGATTTATAAAGAATGAAGTTGTGTTTATGAATTATACAGACTGCAAGTGTTTAAAAATGAAAATAGCGACGGCTCTTGTCTCCGTGAATATAGTAATAAACGATGGTAACTTTAACCACATTTAACAGTACATTAGCAACATGCTAACGAAACATTTAGAAAGACAATTTACAAATATCACTAAAAATATCATGATATCATGGATCATGTCAGTTATTATTGCTCCATCTGCCATTTTTCACTGTTGTTCTTGCTTGCTTACCTTGTCTGTGCACAGATCCAGACGTTAATACTGCCTTTCCTTGTCTAATGCTCGATCATGGGCTGGCATATGCAAATATTGGGGGCGTACATATTAATGATCCCGACTGTTACGTAACAGTCGGTGTTATGCTGAGATCCGCGTGTTTTCCGGAAGTCTTTTAAACAAATGAGATTTACATTAAGAAAGAGGAAGCAATGGGGTTTGAAACTCAATGTATGTCTTTTCCATGTACTGAACTCTTGTTATTCAGCTATGCCAAGATAAATTCAAATTTTGATTCTAGGGCACCTTTAAGGGCATTATGCAATCATCTGTCAAAATACAGTCTTGATGGTTTAACTTTTGAAAATTAAAACAGCCATAAATATTATTTTTGTATTGTAATTTTACAGTTGTACTGTAGAATGAAATTATTATTATATTATTTTTCGTAAATACTTGTTTTTACAGTAAAATATTACAACAGTAATATTTTTTATTTTGTTTATTTCTTAGAAAAATTGAATATCCAAAACAGCATAGTATTACCATGATTTAATGTCCTAAAAACTAGGTCATTTTTTAAAGCAAAAGTATAAGACTCTTTGTAAGAAACTTCTTAGCAGTCCATCTCCGTTTGGGTTTTTCTCACAACACTCAACAGAAAGTTTAGTCAATCCTCCAGAGCTTTGCAATGACGAGTTGATTTGTGTTTGTTGTTTATTCTCAGTGAGAGGGATTGTGGGGAAGCAGAATGCTGTGTTTTCCCCTTTTCACTTGTGTTTTTGTTTCCTAGCATGAGTCTGGATTGCGTGTATGGCTCCGAGGGCTTCGTGCCAGTCATGGCTCACACCGTCCCGCGCAGCAGGTGTTCCTCTGACCTTTCATACATCTCTCCTCCCTCCTTCTTTAATCCTGCCCAAAACCCCTACTGATGTGCACAGATCCATTTAATTTTCTGCTTTGCTTCCCTGTTAGCAGCACAGATTCATGGATGCATCATCTGCATATTACAAATTTGAAGATTGCCGTTCACGCATTCTGTCATTACGATTAAACGTGTCCCAGACAAAAGATGACGAATTAAATCCCGCTAATGCTTCAGAGCCTTGAGTGCTGGCTGTTGTCAACACAGAAACGCTTTGAGATGGAGTGTAATGCTGAATTATTGGATTGTCTTGTTATTTGTGTTGTTAGCGTGAGGGGGGTGTCATCAGTGGCGGTGTCGTGCTGAATGGCCTATGAGGATTGGCTGTAATGGAGTGCATTTTGCAGTGATTTACAGAGACTGTCAGGCAGACAGTAATGAACTGTTCAATCAGCCTGTTTATTTGAGAGAGGTACAATTCTCTTGACCATGTCAATAGCTGTGTTTCCACTGTCAGGCCAAAAGCGAGTGTGTTAGTGCGTGCCAGGACAGTCAGGTTTCCACTGTCACTTCCGGGGCTTGATCAGGCCTCGTTGGCCTTCATCTGGACCAACCGCCAGGGATTTTTGGCCCACCGAGTACCTTGGTCCAAAGTGGGCCTACTGGGGCTTGAGGAGTGGTCATGAACACAGGCAGAGTTTACCTGAGTCAAAAGAGGGTCCATTTCTATTTTATCATACCATGTCATCATTCTTAATCACTCTTTCTTTTTCCTTGAAAATATTTACCATGGTGATTGTAGTTTCCCCCCAGGTACCAAAGTTACTACAGTTACTGCTAGTGAAATAAAACTGTGGTACTTTGCTATTAACTGCTATAAAATCATTTTTAGTGAAAAATGTAATGTAAAATTCATGAACAAAGTACAATACCTTGGTAATATCATGATTTCTGATATGTCATGGTAATGCCATTGTTATTTGTTACATGTTATTTGGACATTTGTTTTTTTCCGACATGGTTCCATGCCAGTACAACATTTTGGACATCTCCCAAATACCATGGTTTTGTTTTGGTTTTATTTTTTTTTTGGTCATAGTGCCATGGTAAGGTTGGTTGGTTGGTGGGTTGGTAATGTCATAATCATGATAAATATGATGTTGTTTGTTTTGACATGAAGGACAAAATACCATGGTAATAGCATATTTTGGACATCTCCCATTAAAATACAATTGTTTGGGATTTCATATAACAAATAAATTGTTTTGGACATTAACCATGGCATATTTTTTGGACATGTACCATAGATATACTATATGGTTGTGGATGTGGTACAATTACAATATCACATTCTTTGGTCATATAATTTTTTTCAACATGGTACTATGCCAGTACCACAATTTTGTACTATGATAATACCATGTTTTATATAGTTTTTTGTTTGTTTGTTGTTGGTGCCATGTTAATATCTGTTCAACACTGACAGTGACAAGGCAATCTTTATTTTAACTAATCATATCATTTATTTACATTATGTAGAGTGTGAAATGAAACCGGTGTCTCTAACCACCATTTACTATAAATATAAAGACACATTACATTTTATTGAAATATACATTAAATTAAATTAAAACAATAATAAAAAAAAGAGACACATCAAACTTGCAACACTGTATTTGCGTCCAGCGGTATAGGCTGAACAGAAGCATAAAACTCCCGCAATGTCTCATTTAAAAGAGAAGCAGAGTAACGTTAGGTCTCGACATCACAATTGTTCTGTCTTTGGTGCAAAAAGTCACTGAAAGTGTTAACTGCCCATTTAGTTGTCTTTTTCGTATTGACCTCATCTTTGTCGTCTTCTAGGTCTAGCTCTGCCTGGTGTTAAATCTTTGTGCCGCTTTTTGTCATTCAACATCTTCTACAAGTCTTCTATTTCGTCTTGTGCCTGGACCCATTTCTCAAAATTGCCATATTCACTATACAAATGAAACGATATGCAAAAATCATCCATTTAGCCTACCTAAATAAACACTTTCATATATGTCTCTCACTCAGTTTGCAAGCGTAACTGTGTTACTATGGTTACCAATGTTTATAGTGGTGGATTAATTTCGATCTGTAATCAAACTGACTGGAACTACCTGTGCATTAAACGGATTTACTGCACACCTTCCAGCCAATCAGAATCGAGTATTTAAAAAGATATAATTTTTTTTTTTTTTTTTTTTTTTTTTAAATGTCATACCATGTTTATGTTTTTGTAGGGTATTTTGAAAATAGTACTATAGTAATACCACATTTTGGGCATCTCCAATAGAAATACAGTGGTTTTCAATTTTGTACCATTTCGATACCCTGTTTTTGGACATGGTGTCATGGTAATGCTGTGATTTTTGGACATAATACCATAGTAACATGATATCATGATCAGGCTAATACTTTGTTGTTGTTGCTGCTTTTGTACATTTTGAACATGGTACGCAGTTGATATAATGTAAAACAGTACCATCAATTCATCTGATACTATGCTGTAGTTCCGGTAAAGTGCTTTCCTGTCAGGAACTGTTTGGAGATGATAATACATTCAATTATTCATTATGATTTTTTTTTTAATTGTGGTGCCAGTAATTGTAGTAAGCTAAAAGTAGTAAGCTAAAAGCTATACGAGTTTCCCCTGTGCTCTTTCTCATTCACATACACACTCATTTGTTTTCATGTTCTCATTCTCTGTCATCATCTTTCACTCGCTCCTTGGCATCTTCTTGCTCTCCCGCTCTTTTATGCTCCCATGAGATGATCTTCTCTGTCTACATCTCCGTCTGTCAGCCATTACATACTTCACTGCTGCTGAATAAGTGCTGCTCTGCAAATCTTCTGGAAGAGTCTCACATCTTTATTTTCCTTTCGCTTCTATGAAGATCCCTGTATTTACATCCAAGACCCTTTCTTTTCTCTCTCTCGTATACAATCTGTTTTTGGGGTAGGCCTGCAACACATAAATATTAAAATTGCTTTTTAAAAAAGTCTCTAATGAAAGTAGACGACAATAAATGCCGTTCTTGATTAACTGCATATATTGGCTGTGCAAAAATGATACATTTTGAATATTACTGCTACTAGTTCTGTTAGATTCTTTCTATGCAAAAACTGAATCAGTCCAATTTGTGAATGAATCATTCAGACTGATTTTGTGTACTGGATCGACTGATTCTTTGAAATTTACAGTGAATTTTTTTACATTTTGATTTATTCCTCAAACAAAGAGCTTTTTTACAAGAATCGGAAATCACGTGACGCAGGGTAAAGTTAGTTCCGCTATGCGTCTACGGCTATTAGATTGATATGCTCTTTTCTCAAATATCGCTTCTTACCTTTTCTTTTTTGTCTGTTTTCCAAATAGCTTTTCTATAATCTACAAAGAAATTATTTTCTACTTGTTTGTAGCTTATACAGCCACTCAGACCGTTGATCGAATTTACCGGCAGGTGGATTTATTACGAGCCGTAAGCTACTGTAAAGGCTACGCAGCTACTCATTCAGCAATTTCCCAGATCGTATTACGTACGACGAACATTATTTATATAATTTATTAATTTAAAAAAAAAAAAATAACTCCCAATATATATTTTAATGTGGGATATAAAGTCGTGAGATACATATACTGTCGTGAGTTTAATACGTTTTAAAAATATATAGCATGTTAATCTCATATGGCATCACATCCCACATTCAAGCATATGTTATAATTAATCCTGATCGATTAAAATGATTAAAACTAAGACAATTTCCAACACCACACTGTACACAACTATCAGTCTTTGCATGTTGCAACAGCACAACAATACTGTGCATAATATACACTTTAAGATGATGACGACAGGAAAATGAGTGAGAGATTACTTAAGTGTTTATATCCAGAAATATCCAGGGTGCGAGCGGTCCTGCTTCATGAATCAGAGGATCAGGCTTGTGTGATTAGGATCTGCCAGTCGATCATTTCCCCAGCACGTCGCTAAAAACACTCTATACATCCCAATATGTGCATACTATCCACCCTAAATAGTACTGAATATTACTAATGTCACATAGTATGCACGTTGAGACGCAGACACTGTCTTTACAGCACATGGAGCGCGATAATGCACAGCCGCGCCAAACAGACACAAAGAATATAACCAGTTTAACCGCCATCACTTCGAATTATTTATTAAATGTAGCTCTTAATGAGAGCTCTGTAGTCTCACCAATAATTCACCAAGACCGTTCAAACATTTTCATGACATTTAATTCGTAAAACGACTTTGATTCCCGAACTGGTTCTGATCGAGGCTATCTATCACTGTAACCGGAAAAACTTTTACACTGCGTGGCTCATTCCGGAAGCCAAAAACCCGGAAGTGTGAAAAAGGTCTATTGTATAGTATATTCAGAAGACTTGTTTATTTCTGAATTTTATTTATTTATTTATTTATTTATTTATTTATTCATTCATTTTTATTATATATATATATATATATATATATATATATATATATATATATATATATATATATATATATATATATATATATATATATATATATATCAGTGCTTCCCACAGGTTTGAAATATACTTGCGGTGGTAGCCGGGTGAAAAATCCTCCTATTACACACGGCACAAAAATCGTCTACTACATGTGACAAACAAATAATGTGTGATTTTTAAAAGTATTTTTATTTATTGAAATTCATTTTAATTACATAGCATATTACATTTAATTACATACTAATATTATGCATTATTATGCATTGTAAATTATGCAAAATTACAGCATTTAAATGGTTCACCTTTTCGTATGTTCTCCTTGCTGTCATATAGTGTCTCTCTCAGTGAATGGGACACAGATTTTACTAGTAAAATTTATAAAATGAATAATATATGTGTCAAATAATGTTCTTAGTCTTCTATTCCTGTGGGGGAGACTAGAAATAATTTACTATGAATTAAATGGAAAACAAATTAAATACAATTTATTGTGTAACCAAAATAACAATAATGCCCAAAAGAAAAAGAAAAAAGTAGCGTGTGACTTTTAATTATAAACAAGCCCGAAATACACCAGGACTCTTATTTTGAAATGTCTGATCTATTGCAGGCTGATCCTTCAGATTCTTACAATCGTCTAAAACATTTTATATAAAGGCCATGAAGTAGACTTTGTAATAATTCATCAACTTGAGTTCATTAGCAATCGCTTGGCATAAATCTGCGCTTTTCATTGATTGAGAATCACTTTGAAGCAGTCTGAGGCACTGTTGCGCGAGCTTGTAGAATGCGCAACAGCGCCGCCTTGTGACTTTGCAACATGCAGCGCCCGTGGGAATGCTATCGGGAGTAAACAGTTCTGACGCACACATAATGAGCAGGAACAAAACGACTAGTTATTCGATCGCGGATGATTTCATTATCTTGCGCGGATATAAAAGTATAAGGGGCCGTTCGCACAGAACGCGCCTTTGCGTCTAAAAACGCGTTTTAAAAAAAGCGCAGCATAGAACGCGAGAGTCTCGAGACGCGCCTTTGAGACGTGATGCAATAACGACAATAACGGAAATAATAGAAATAGGCAAACTGCAGAGTTTACAGATACAAGTTTTGAAAAAAGAAAATAAGATAATAATGAGCGCCTCCTCCGCCATGTTGCCATTATATAAAACAGTTGTCATGCCAACTCGCAACGCTTGCCCCGCCTCCAAGTTCTTCTGATTGGTCCACTGTTTTGGAACTGACATTGATGAGCGGCGCTGCGTGTAAAAGTTGAAATTCTTTTAACTTGACACAGCGTCTTAAAAACGCGGCAATCATGTTTGAGGCGCTGCAAAAGACGCGAGACGCGAGCATAACGGTCATGCACGTCCGTCAAGCGCGTGTTTACATAGAAAAACAATGGGAAAGTAGCGCATTGGAATAGAAAAACGCGTTCTGTGTGAACGGCCCCTAAGAGGATAAAAATAATAAAAGCAAAAGTCTCCAAATATACTTGGGCGGCCATTATTATACGTGGGCGTATGTGTGGGAAGCACTGAATATATATATAATGGCCAGTTGGCAATTTTTGAATGTTTACATGGACTGTAAAAAATATTTTTCTAAGTTGTAAATAAAGATTATTGGAGTATATTTGGAGTGTATTTCTCATTATTGAACTATATTTCAGAATTTCTACTTAAAAATGTCATGTTTAATTTGGTAAATCCTAATTAGAAGTAAATCCTACAGCAATTTAATTTTCAGAATATCTTAAAATGCTGGAAATCTTATTTAACTTTTTTAAAATCCAATTAAAGGTGCAATATGTAATATTGTCTGTCCGCTAGAGGTCGCTAGAGGCCTATTCAAAACAAAGGCGTAGCTTGATGACGGACAATGTTTGAGCGCGGAATCTTGGGACGTGTGGTCTTCCATCTCAACGGCCGGTGGAAACAATCAGGATAGGACTTGGGCAGAAATCATGTTCTTGGATGTGATTATTAACATTACTGTAGTATGAAGCAGAGCAGGACTGAGTGTTGTGGGAGTTGAACGAGGAGCTGGAGCGATTGCGCAACACACACCTCACGAGCAGCGGGACTTTTATTATGCCATAGTCTTCGACACCACTTCCGCTTTTCTGGTCATGAGTATGAGGTGACGCAGCTCTGTTTATCATATTAGATACATTTGAGAGTGTTGAAAATGATGTTATAACGTTACTCTGTGCGTTCACTCAGCGGCTGCTGTGAGACACTGTTACACACTGCAGTAAGATAGATCGATTTTAGAATATCATATTAAATACTGGATGGTTTGTGTTAATAAATGGCATGCAATTAATTTTAAAACATATTGTATGATGGAGAACATTTTGTATTACTGTTACTAAAAATAAAGCTGCATCTTATTATGCTATGTTAGCTACTTGACAAAATAGTGTTTTTCTCTGAGGCATGGTAAAGTATGGTACTCGCAAAAAAATCAAGAAAATTAGATTTAAACAAGTAAGACTAAATGTGTTGATCTATATAAAACAATTAGTTTTCTGTCAATAAATGTAACCAAACAGTTGTTCCCTTGCCTATTAAAACATGTAATATATTAAAGTGTTTTTGGTGTTTTCATGGTTTCTGCAAAATGAAACTGGAAACAGAGAGTAACGCGGTTATGATGCAATTGACAGGCGACTCCTCACACGTCCCGGAGCCTTGGATTAAAATTGCAATTTTCTCATGATTTACAAATAATTGGAAACATATGGGATATTGTAAGTACTCAAGTGAACAACATATACAACACTGGCCTAGTGGTTTTTGGATATTTTACTTCAAAAATCTTACATATTACACCTTTAATCAAAAGAATGATCTATTTAGTTGTTAGTTGCAGTTGTCTCCCGCTGGGTCTCTGTTTCATTTTCTGCATCAGAATCCTTCATTCCTTCATCTCTCTGTTGGCCTTCTCGCTCACTGTCTCTCCTGGAGAGCCTTAGGGGGATCAGATGGCCTTTTAGCTCCGCAGTAATGCGGTCACCTCCTCGTGTTCACCGGGGACCGGGGCATGTCTCCCCGTGTCTGTCTGCCAGTCCTCCTTGATTACAGCCACTTGAGGAGATGGGACTTCAAGCATGTGTCTGCTCTTAGAGAGTCAACACACAGCAACTTCCCTCCCAAACCCTGTCTCTCCCAGAAATAAGAGCTGTTCGCAGACGCTAAACACCCCACACTCACAGAACTCAAGTAGGAGGGAAGAAAAGAAGTGAGAACAATGTGAATTGAAATGGCCGTTATCTGGGCTGGCTATTTTTAGCATGCAAGCAGCAGAGGATCTCCAAGTCTGTTTTTTTTTTTTTTTTTTTTTTTTTTTGTCTGAGGAAACTCTGAAAGCGTTCGGCCGGGTATCTCTGGCTCCAATTAAACAGAGTGTAGAGTGTGATGAGCTGTGAGACCGTTTCTACTCGCCTGCTGCAGAGGAGCTGTCCTCATTAGATTTATCTACACCCGTGTGTGTGTGCGTGTGTGTGTGTGTGTGTGTGTGTGTGTGTGCGTGTGTGTGTGTGTGTGTGTGTGTGGATGGATGGATGGATGGATTTCTTTGGTTTCTCCTTGTATGATCATGGTACATTGTGTGTAAATCCACAGTGTGTGAATGTGTTTTGCAAAGACGTTTGTGAGAGGATTTTCTCTGTAGAACCACATTGCTTCACGTGGGGGTTGGGGGTTACATTACAAGTAACTTGACGTTACGTAATCAAATTACTTTTTCAAGTAACTAGTAAAGTAACGCATTACTTTTCCAATTTGCAACAAAATATCTGTTACTTTTTCACATTTATTGACTGACAGCTTTCCTGTCCTCATGTTGAGAGAAATAAAGCGCAGAGGTGTTGTGTGCGCTTTATAAACATGATGGTTATTGTAGTTCTAGACTAATATACACAAAATATCACGATTCCTCAAAATGAATAAAAACAGTGAAAAGCAATCTCAGAAATTTAACGCAAACCTGTAATAATTAACTATATTAAATTACACAAATATACTTTATGTATTTAATCTCACTTTATTAACCAGTGTCTTTGCTGCTGTTCTTTAATGATCTAATTCAACCATACTAATAAGCAAAAATGACTTTAGATTAGATTTAGAAATAAGAGTGGTGAACTTCCTCCTTCCTTATTTAATCCAGAATGGCAGCACAGCTGAAAGGTTTGTTTGAGCTGCGCCCTCTACTGTACCGGCGTAAATATGCATTTCTTTCAGCCTGAGGCTTATTCATTTCACTTTTGGTGTGAAAGGGCCTTAACATTTGCCAAAAACAGAACTTTTTTTGGTGTTATTAAAAAGCAAACAAGTTTGCCCAGACCAGGTGAGATAAAGTAATGTAATGCATAGCTAAGTAACTAAGTTATTTTTTAAGGAGTAACACAATGTTGTAATGCATTACTTTTAAAAGTAACTTTCTCCAACACTGACTACAAGTAACTAACCCTAAACCTAACCACTAACTGTAACTCTATAGTAAGTGCATATATTTAATTAATATTACTCAGTACTTATTTGAGTAAGTACAATGTAACTATGTCACCATAAAATAAAGTGTAACCAAATACAGTGGCAATACCTTGAATACCTTTTTGTGAAAATGGTAATAACATGCTTTGTTGGACATATACAGTATTACAGTAATATCATCATGTTTTTGAGACACAAGACATCATAATATAAACACAGAGTTTTTGCTGTGTTTTCAATCAAATAAAGGCAGCCTTGCTACCTACCATAGGAACATGGTGTTTTTTTTAAATTACCTTGAGCATTTCATGTGCCATGTTATATGAATATGATTACCCTTCAGTACTGTGGCATTCTGATACAGTTTTCGTTTTCGTTTGAAAATGCATCTTTTTCTCTCCATTTTTGCCTTCCTTCCACACTGAGATGGTATTTTTTGTCAAGGAAAACAGAGCTTTTTGAAAATGCTCTCCAAAGTGGATAAATGTGTATAAAAGTGAATAACGGACATTTTCGCGTTGTAGCGTAGATGTTGAAAACGATGACGCAAATTTAGTCATGTTAACGCGTATTGTACGCATATATATCTATAACTATACCAGCCTGCATTGTTGTGTTTTAAATGAAAACTCCATTTTCAAATGTCTCCAGATTAGTGTAGATGTGGCCATAGTCACTAAACACTCATAAAAATGGTACAAAATAGGGGTCAACAGATATGTGTTTTTCAGGGCCGATACCGATTATTACAGATCAAGTAGACTGATAACCGATATTTTGAACTGATATATATGTCTGGTGTAAAAATGAAAATTAATGTCAAAATTAAGAATAACAAGGGCTTAGGGGCTGTACAATTTATCACAATTTTATCGCACACGATTTGGCAAAGGCTGCGATTATTTTATGTGCAGCTTGTCAGAGCTGTACGACTCTGTGATCAGTAGTAAATGCTTCTCCATCTGAAAGCCAGAGGGAAAATCCCATACTATCGCTGTAGCTGAGTAAACAGAAGATTGAAATGTTTTGATTGATTAATCATGAGTAATAAACACACGACTGCCTAATTCTGTGTAAAAAGCCACATCATCTCACAGAATGATGCTCAACTGTTGTTATGAAGTGAGTTTGGAGTAAAAATGTTATTAAATGTTGTCTTTTGTTGGACAAGATGTTATTAAATGCTTCTGGAAAGATGTTTGACGCATGTTGTTTTTTCAAATGCACATTATAAGCGATTCAAACTCACAGTGCTTTCAGATGGATTAGCATTTGGAGCCATACTTCATTGACAAGCCGCGCATAAAAAAATCATCACAGCGTTGCGATTTCATAATCGCACTAAGACAAATCGTTTAAGCGCGATTTCAATGTTGTTGTTTTTTTGTTTGTTTTTTTGTTTTTCTAATCAATCAATCATGCAGCCCTACAAGGGCTCTGTGGAAGTGTGAGAGTGCAAAACCTTCAGTGCCTTCAGCCTTTCACATTGATTGGCCGGACTCGTGACTCCCAACAAATCAGATGTGCGGTAGGCAGAGCTTGCTCTAGGCCACAGAGTGGTGAGTTCTGACAGAGGTGGCTGCATCAGAGCCAAATAGCACATTTCAAATTTAAATTATTTTATCTGCAAATCGGTTTTGAAAATGACCGATAACCATAAACATGCTTAATATCGGTGCCGATAATCAGGCCAAAACCCCTAATACAAAAGCTGTCACTGGGGCGGTCGCCTTTCAAAAGGTGCTAATATGCACCCTTAAGGGGTAAATAAGGTTCAAAGATGTACCTTTTGAAAGGGTGCTGCCCCAGTGACAGCTTGTGTACCTTTTTTCTGAGAGTCTACCATAATGCCACCTCTTTTGTAAGGGTTAACAGTCTTTCTCTGCTCTTTTGTTTGCAATTATCATGGCTACATTAGAGCTGTAGTGTCTTACAGACGACCCTTGGGCATGAAGATGCTAAAATCCTCCAACAATACAGATTTCATTCCATTTTATGTTGCAGTTTTGCAGGCCACTAAATCCCAGTTGCTATCATTTGCTATGTGGACTTAGTGTCTTTGACTACAGAAGGATGCAGAGCTGACTTTAAAGGTCAGGCGTCCCGCGGGGCCACAGAGAGTCTCTGATACAGTCTGCCTCATTGCTCCATGCCGGCAGCTTTTAAAGGTAACTGCCTCTGCAGGAGTGAGAGCCTTGTTAAACCCGTTGACGGGGGACTCGTTTCCGCATGCTTTTATATATAATTCATTATTCATCGGAACACAGCAAGAAGGGGTGACTTTAATTTGGAGTTTACAGGCTTTGCTGGGCCAGATGATATAAACGACATCCATTTACGTCTGTATGAAATGCAAGACGGTGCTGTTATGGAAGGCCGATTTTAACAAGGAGGTTTTCACTTGGAGATTAGCATGAGCCTTGCTGTGAATATTGGAGTGTCAGCATCGCTGAAATATACTGCGTGAAGTTTTCACAGAAACTGCAATAGCAATCAAGCTTGACAATTTGTCAGTGTGATACATTTATTTGTTCAATATATATGAAAGAAGGGAGGCATATGGGAAACATGATTTCCCTTTTCTTTTGAATTTGAAAGTAATTCAGGGGACCTGTTACCACAACTTAAATAAATGCATGGTTGGAAGTTAAAAATTCTAATTTATTGTTTTAATTAAACCATTTAAGTTGCGCACATTCTTTTCTAGAGTTCTGTTGACGTAATAATGTTGATCATTACATCAGCTTAATATTGTCTGTAATTTAAACTCAAATTTCTGTGTTAAATGGCTTTGAAAAAAAAATAGGTTGTAGAAACTTAATGAAATTGTCTTGATAACTTCGGAAATTAGGCGGTAGATTTCTAGTTTGCAGCATACTTTGCATAAGACTGGATAAGGAGAATAAATGTTGAAATTAAGTCTTTATTTGTTTTTAGTGAAGGGAAAGACATTTAATGCTGTTATGTTTGACATTTAAAAGAGTTTCTGTAATGTTGAAGTTTTTGTGGTTAGGATTGTGCTGAAGAGATACATGAAGGTAAACACTACATTGACTCTATAAGCAATGACTGTGCTAATGCCAGTGACAAGTAATATATTACTTGTTCATTAAATATACATGTTAAATAAGTTATGCTAGCATGTGCTATGTATGATAGCTGTTGATTTGAACTAAAATAGATAAGATTAATTGGTTCCAGGTCTACAATCTCTGGTAGTTGGAGTGACTTAATTTTTTTAAATAATCAACTTAAAAATTTGTGTTTATGCTACAACATTTTTAAGTTCCTCTAACTCAGTATAGCTTGTTGGTTGAATGTAAATTCAAAAGCTGCCACAACTCAAAAAAAATTGATGGAAACTGTTGTGTTATTTTTTTTGTTGTTGTTGTTGAGCCAACACATTTTTCAGAGCATAAACTGGCAAGTGGACAAGACTTAATAGAACTTTAAAGTGTGACTATGTGAGATCATGATGACACTGTTATATTAACATAATATTCCCAAACATGAGAGGTTTTTATTCATCTTACAGTACAGTCCAAAAGTTTGGAACCACTAAGATTTGTAATGTTTTTAAAAGAAGTTTCGTCTGCTCACCAAGGCTACATTTATTTAATTAAAAATACAGTAAAAAACAGTAATATTGTGAAATATTATTACAATTTAAAATAACTGTGTACTATTTAAATATATTTGACAAAGTAATTTATTCCTGTGATGGCAAAGCTGAATTTTCAGCATCGTTACTCCAGTCTTCAGTGTCACATGATCCTTCAGAAATCATTCTAATATGCTGATTTGCTGCTCAATAAACATTTATGATTATTTTCAATGTTGAAAACAGTTGTGTACTTTTTTTTTCTGATTTCTGAAGGATCATGTGACACTGAAGACTGGAGTAACGATGCTGAAAATTCAGCTTTGCCATCACAGGAATAAATTACTTTGTGAAATATATTCAAATAGAAAACAGTTATTTTAAATTGTAATAATATTTCACAATATTACTGTTTTTTACTGTATTTTTAATTAAATAAATGTAGCCTTGGTGAGCAGATGAAACTTCTTTTAAAAACATTAAAAATCTTAGTGGTTCCAAACTTTTGGGCTGTACTGTATATTTAAAAACTGTGAGGGTTTTTAGTGAGCAATCAGTTTGATGAAATTAAATGTATATTTTAAAAGTTTGGGGTCTGTAGGATTTTTTTATGTTTTTGGAAGAAGTCTCTTCTGCTCACCAGGGCTGCATTCATTAAACGTAATTTATTCCTGTGATCAAAGCTGAATTTTCAGCATCATTACTCCAGTCTTCAGTGTCACATGATCCTTCAGAATCAATCATTCTAATATTCTGATTTGATGATCAAGAAACATTTCTGATTATTATCAATGTTGAAAAAAGTTGTGCTGCTGCTTTTTTGTGGAAACCATGATTTTATTTCCCAGTATTCTTTGATTAATAGAAAGTTAAAAAGAACAGCATTTATTTGAAATGAAATGTTTTGTAACACAAATATCTTTGTTCAATTTAATGCATCCTTGCCAAATAAAAGTATCAATTTCTTTGGAGAAAAAAAAAAAAAAAAAAAAAACTCAAACTTTTACACATCTACTGAATGTCAGTTCAGACCCCTCATGCAGTATGCATTAAACGGGCTGCTTAAGTGTAGGCAGCCCATGGACTGCATAATGCATGATGGGATGAGGCCTGGTGTCCTCCCTGAAAGAGTTGGATCGCACCTCAGGGCCAGCAGATGAAGCTTTCCGCCTCAGTAGTGCTCTTGCCCTGCAGATGACCTCAGAGAGACACATGTACACCCTCATACAGATCTCCTTCACTCGTTCATAGATCCAAGAACTCGCTCTCATATTTCCACTGACCTTCTTTAATATACACATTCTTGCCCCAGAAATGACCTTTCCCATCGTATTACGTCTGCCCTTAAAGGAAGGTTAAGAGGGGAATGTAGTCATTTGTGTTGTCAAAAGTACCGACTTCGGTACACAGTCGGTACTGAAATGTTAAAAATGTGACTCTTTGAGCTCTGTTGAGTGGATTCGTAAACACCTCTGATTGGCCATTGAGCGCACTCATCAGATATGTCTGTGATTGGCTACAATGATCAATGCTTCAAAAACATTGTAAATGGACATCAATGACAGATACGCACAGGACCGTGTGTTAGACACTTCTGAAACACTCCTGTGCGTTGATCATTGTAGCCAATCACAGACATATCTGATGATTGATCAGATGCGTATCTGGTCAACAGCGCTCAAAGCATCACGTTTTTAAAATTTCAGTACCGAAGTCAGTTCTTTTGACGACACTAGTAATCATATTCTGCCTTACGGAGAGCAGGAAACTGTAAACTTGTGAGTGTTTTTAGCCTGATGTGACATTTTGGTGTGTGTTTATGCTGCAGTATCAGGACAAAAGTTTATGTCTGAGTGGCATGAGCTTTTCTTGGTTATCCAAGGATTTCAATCAGTGTTAGAAAATATTTAGTTTGATATTATAAAGACAAAAGTAAATACTTAACACTTACTTAATAAATACAAGTACTGTTCATTGTTAATTTATGTTAGCTCAGGTCCATTAAATATTAACTTGATTTATTTAAATGAATATTAAGATTAATAAATGCTTTGGAAGTCTTTTTCATTGTTAGGTAGTGAACTAATGTTAACAAATTGAACCTCATTGTAAAAATGCACCATATTTCCATTATTGCTAAAATAAAAATAAATTATTGAAAATGTTTTGCAATATTATATATATATATATATATATATATATATATATATATATATATATATATATATATATATATATATATATATATATATATATATATATATATATATATATATATATATATAATTACATATATATATATATATATATATATATATATATATATATATATATAATATATAATTACATTGTAACAACATCACCTTAAAAAAAAGGGTTACACTTTATTTGTGTCATTGTTCCATGTAGTTACTTAACTTAATATAACTATAAATTAGGTAACACTTTACAATGTTCATTAGTTAAACATTAGTTAATGTATTAACTAACATAAACTAACCATGAGCAATGCATTTGTTACTGTGTTTAGTAATCTTCATTAAGTTTAGTTAACGAAAATAGAGTTGTTCATTGTTTGTTCATGTTAGTTCACAGTGCATTAACTAATGTTAACAAGATTTTAATAATGTATTAGTAAATGTTGAAATTAACATTAACAAGAGATTAATAAATGCTGTAGAAAGTGCAGTTCATTATTAGTTCATGTTAACTAATGTAGTTAACTAATGAACCTTATTGTAAAGTGTTACCATAAATTATGTATAATTACATGCAACTAACCCTAAACCAAACCAAACCAAACCAAACCCTTATCCTAACCGTACATTAAGTTAGTTACTTAAATATTACTCAGTACTTAAATCTGTAATTACAGTGTAACCATCCATACTTCAAAGTGTAACCAAATAAAGTGCAACCTAAACATTATATATATATATATATATATATATATATATATATATATATATATATATATATATATATATATATATATATATATATATATATATATATATATATATATATATATATATACAGTACAGTCCAAAAGTTTGGAACCACTAAGATTTTTAATGTTTTTAAAAGAAGTTTCGTCTGCTCACCAAGGCTACATTTATTTAATTAAAAATACAGTAAAAAACAGTAATATTTTGAAATATTATTACAATTTAAAATAACTGTGTACTATTTAAATATATTTGACAAAGTAATTTATTCCTGTGATGCAAAGCTGAATTTTCAGCATCGTTACTCCAGTCTTCAGTGTCACATGATCCTTCAGAAATCATTCTAATATGCTGATTTGCTGCTCAAGAAACATTTATGATTATTTTCAATGTTGAAAACAGTTGTGTACTTTTTTTTTTTCAGGATTCCTTGATGAATAGAAAGTTCAAAAGAACAGCATTTATCTGAAATACAAAGCTTCTGTAGCATTATACACTACCGTTCAAAAGTTTGGGGTCAGTAAGAATTTTTATTTAAATTTTTTTGAAAAGAAATTAAAGAAATGAATACTTTTATTCAGCAAGGATGCATTAAATCAATCAAAAGTGGCAGTAAAGACATTTATAATGTTACAAAAGATTAGATTTCAGATAAACACTGTTCTTTTGAACTTTCTATTCATCAAATAATCCTGAAAAAAAAATATTGTACACAAATATTTTGTACAATTGTACACATTAAATGTTTCTTGAGCAGCAAATCAGCATATTAGAATGATTTCTGAAGGATCATGTGACACTGAAGACTGGAGTAATGATGCTGAAAATTCAGCTTTGCATCACAGGAATAAATTACTTTGTGAAATATATTCAAATAGAAAACAGTTATTTTAAATTGTAATAATATTTCACAATATTACTGTTTTTTACTGTATTTTTAATTAAATAAATGTAGCCTTGGTGAGCAGACAAAACTTATTTTAAAAACATTAAAAATCTTAGTGGTTCCAAACTTTTGGACTGTACATTTATGATTATTGAAAATGTTCCACTATTATATATATGTATATATACACCTCAAATATAGCTTTCAAAAGTGTTATGCTCATCAAGGATGCCTTTATTTGCCTTTATTAGTGTCACATGATCCTTCAGAAATCATACTAATATGCTGATTTGCTGCTCAAGAAACATTTTTGATTATTGAAAATCGTTTCTTAGTTCACGGAGCAGCCGTCGCTATTCATTTTTTAAAACTTGCAGTATAATTTAAACACAACTTCATTCTTTATAAATCTCTCCAAATTGAAAGTTCACGGAGGAAGCCTCAAAACAGAATAAAACTTTTAAACAAATAAATACTTTACTCACATTTATTTGTAATAAAAATATTTTGTAACACTATAAAAGTCTTTACTGTCACCTTTGATCCATTTCAGGAGAATGATATATTACATCTTGTCTTTGCTTAATAAAAGTATTAATTTATTTTAAAAATATATTCTGACCCCAAACTTTTGAATGATAATGTATATTTTGTAATATTCAGATCTGACCAGACAACTAACCCCAGTATGAACAACAGTAATAGCAATGCTTGACTTGCCAAACACCACTGACAGGTCATGCGATGTCAAAAAGTCATGTAGCAGAAGGATATTTAATATACAACTTAGTTTTCCCAGCCTCTGACCTGCCTGTGTGTTTAAGTGTGCGACCAAGTGAGATTGAGTGCACTTTGCCATATGTTTGTGAATGAGTGTGTGTGTGTAAGCGTTCGCTCTGGTGGGTGTCAGTAAAGTGCTTGTGTGGGCGACTCTCATCCCACACGCAGCTTTTTAGCCTGAAGGCTTTTGGCATTGTTTCTCCGAATCCCATTTTCATATCTTCTGCATCTGAGCGGCTGTGTGAAAGCCGGCTGGTGGAGGCGCATCATTAAACTGCAGTGACTGCTATGGTAATGACTGCTGAAGGCAGCCTGACCGCAGCAGAGCCCCAGCACGTACACGGTGCATATTAAACCGTGAGGATGACGATAAGAGAATGATACGTGTGTGCGTATCGCTCCGCCGAGACGGCAGCCTGTCATAAAATCCTGATTCGTTTATTTCGTTATCCTACTCTTCATGACAGACAGGTCGGCCTCGGAAGTTTCTTGTTGAGGTGAATATGAGGGTGTGGAGAGTTTGAGCCTTGACCTTTGACTACTGGAGCAAAGACTGTTCAGGCTTGACCCAGGCTTAAAATGCCTGTATTATTCTATTTTTTTATTTATTTTGTTTTGGAGTCTCCTACTATAGGTTTACATGCACCCGAGGTCAAAAACACGTTAATTTTCACATATTATACATCACAGCATCAGCTCTTTTCTCACAGTGTCTGAAACGGTTTGATGAAGGATCCGATCTCTCTATACCCCTCCTTTCTGAGAGCCTGCTCTGCTCTGATTGGTCAGATGGCCCAGTCTGTTGCGATTGGTCAATCACTTACAGCGCATTTTGGAAACCAAACACCCATTACCATATCTGAATTTCAGCTCCGGATCTTCTTCAGCGCTTGATACGCAGTGATACGAACAGTAACGATGGCGTCGGTTTTATCGTATCGGTTCAAGCGCGAGTCCTCATCCTTTGGAAGTGGATTAAAGTGGATTATTGCAAAAAATAAGCTCTTTGACCAACAGAAGTTTGATTTTTACACGTTTTGTTCATCATGATAATCTTCACAAATGAATACAGCTTTTATAATATAGTGAAGCCTAAATACAACTGGCAGAAGTAAAAAGCCAAAGGTGGGCAGTAAACGAGCTACACCAGTCACATGACTTCAACGTCACCGTCAGTAAGTTTCAACAACTCTTTCAGTCTTTGTTTAAAAACATTTTCCCTGAAAGTTTTAGTTTGAATAGTTTGCAAGCATGTAGTTATAAACACAACGAGGCTGTATAGTGAGTAAATGAGTTACCTGTTCTACTGATGACGTTTAATGTCCCCAACAGCCTCTGTAGTCCCATTTAGACACTTGTTAGCAACCGCCTTTTTGAGACAGGTAAAAGCTTTATAAAATCACGAGTGGGTATTAATAATGTATTTTATGACTTAAAACATGAAAATATCATGAGCTTGTGTTTACCACAGACCTTATATCAGGCATTTAACTAAAAACCCATTAACCCACTGACGATGGAGCCTTGATGGAGTACGGTGGAGTACTTTTTCTTCTTTTTTTTTTCTTTTTTTTGACCTACAATAATATCCCTGCAGAACTTTATTGGTGAGTTGTGGAAGAAGGAAACCCAGTGTTAAAAAATGGCATGAACCGCCAACTTGAAAACTGAAGAAACAGTCTAACGTTCAAAATGACCAACCAAAGTTTGCTTTACTTAAAGTGAAATTTAGGGACGGGTAAATCTAAAATGTAGTAAACAGCCCATGGAGGTTTATGGAATAAATCATTGTGATTGATGATTTCTTGCTTTCATTTACATTTATGCATTTGGCAGACGCTTTTATCCAAAGCGACTCACATTGCATTATACTATACATTTGTATCTGAGTATGTGCAATCCCTGGGATCAAACCCATGACCTTGGCATTGCTAGTGCCACGCTCTAACCACTGAGCTACAGGAAAGCTTTAAAGGTGCAGTATGTAATATTTTTGCAGTAAAATATTCAAAAACATCTAGGCCAGTGTTATATATTTTGTTCACTTGAGTACTTACAATATCCCAAATGTTTCCAACTATTTGTAAATCGTGAGAAAATTGCAATTTAACCGAGGTTCAATTGCGTCATACCCGTGTTACCGCTTTTATTTTGTAGAAACTATGGAAACACCAAAGACGCTTTAATATATTACATGTTTTAATAGACAAGGGAACAACTGTTTTTGTCACGGTGCACACAAGAACAAGATGGTAAGATCCAAGTGCAGTGATGTTTATTACAGGAGACTCCAAGCATGTAATCCAGAACACAGGCAAAGGTTAAACTCCACAAAAACAGTCCAATACAAAAAGCCAGAGAAACAAAGTGCACGTAACAAAATACAACAAACCACAACCAAGGACAGAAACAACTGAGACTAAATAGACAGACACTGATAACAAACACAAAACAGCTGAGTGCAATGAGTGGGATAATGAGTCCAAGAGTGAGTATGGGTATTGTAGTCCAAGGGGTGAAAACAAGAGTCCAAGATGGAGTGCCCTCTAGTGGCTGATAGGGCACTCTCACTGGTGATCATGACATTACCCCCCCTCAAAGGAGCGGCTACCAGACGCTCCACCAGACAAAACAAAAACACAAAAACTCAGGAGGGAGGTGGACAGGAGGAGGATCAGGGGGAGGGATGGTGGGCCAGCTCCAGGGTGCCCAACTGATAGCCAGGGTGGTGCTGGAGGAACTGACCAGGCTGGTTCCAGTGGTTCTGGAGTCCTGGCTGAGTGCCAGGGTGGCGCTGGAGGAACTGACCAGGCTGGTTCCAGAGGGTCTGGAATCCTGGCTGATTGCCAGGGTGGCGCTGGAGGAACTGACCAGGCTGGTTCCAGAGGGTCTGGAATCCTGGCTGATTGCCAGGGTGGCGCTGGAGGAACTGACCAGGCTGGTTCCAACGGTTCAGACGGCCTGGGCAGTGGCGGCAGGGCAGAAAGCCTGGGCGGCGGCGGCAGGGCAGAGGGCTTGGATGACGGCGGCAGGACAGAAGATCTGGGCGGTGGCGGCAGGGCAGAAGGCTTGGACGGCGGCAGGGCAGTAGGCTTGGACGGCGGCAGGGCAGTAGGCTTGGACGGCGGCGGCAGGGCTGGCCAAGGGTGCTTCGTGGCCATATCAGGGAGAGCGGGCAGCTCGGTGACGGCCTCCGTGGCCGTATCAGGGAGAGCGGACAGCTCGATGACGGCCTCCGTGGCCGTATCAGGGAGAGCGGAGGACTCAAGGACGGCAGCGGGCTCAGACTGGAACTGCTCTGGGACGGCAACGAGTTCAGACTGGAACTGCTCAGGGACGGCAACGTGCTCAGACTGGGGCTGCTCTGGGACGGCAGCGTGCTCAGGCTGGGGCTGCTCTGGGACGGCAGCGTGCTCAGGCTGGGGCTGCTCTGGGACGGCAGCATGCTCAGGCTGGGGCTGCTCTGGGACGGCAGCGTGCTCAGGCTGGGGCTGCTCTGGGACGGCAGCGTGCTCAGGCTGGGGCTGCTCTGGGACGGCAGCGTGCTCAGGCTGGGGCTGCTCTGAGAGCATCCTCCAGGCACGCAAGACCGCCAAAACATAGAACGTGAGGACAGCCCTCTTAGCCATCACCGGACTGATAGGGAGAGCATGCCGTACTGGAGCGGACTCACTGGCTGGAGCGGACTCACTGGCTGGAGCGGGCTCACTGGCTGGAGCGGGCTCACTGGCTGGAGCGGGCTCACTGGCTGGAGCAGGCTCACTGGCTGGAGCGGACTCACTGGCTGGAGCGGACTCACTGACTGGAGCGGACTCACTGACTGGAGCGGACTCACTGACTGAAGCAGGCTCTGGAGTGGACTCACTAACTGAAGCGGGCTCTGGAGTGGATTCACTGACTGGAGCGGGCTCTGGAGTGGACTCACTGGCTGGAGCGGGCTCTGGAACGGACTCACTGGCTGGAGCGGGCTCTGGAGTGGACTCACTGGCTGGAGCGGGCTCTGGAGCGGACTCACTGGCTGGAGCGGGCTCGGGCTGTTCTGAGTGCATCCTCCAGGCACGCAAGACAGCCAAAATATAAAAAGTGAAGACAGACCTCCTGGCCATCACGGGACTGACAGGGAGAGCATGCGGGACTGGAGTGGACTCACTGGCTGGAGCGGGCTCTGGAGTGGACTCACTGGCTGGAGCGGGCTCTGGAGTGGACTCACTGGCTGGAGCGGACTCACTGGCTGGAGCGGACTCACTGGCTGGAGCGGACTCACTGGCTGGAGCGGACTCACTGGCTGGAGCGGACTCACTGGCTGGAACGGGCTCACAGGCTGGAGCGGGCTCTGTAGTGGACTCACTGGCTGGAGCGGGCTCTGTAGTGGGCTCACTGGCTGGAGCGGGCTCTGTAGGGGACTCACTGGCTGGAGCGGACTCACTGACTGGAGCGGGCTCTGTAGTTGACTCACTGGCTGGAGCGAGCTCTGTAGTAGACTCACTGACTGGAGCGGCCTCACTGACTGGAGCGGACTCCTTGACTGGAGCGGACTCCTTGACTGGAGCGGACTCCTTGACTGGAGCGGACTCCTTGACTGGAGCGGACTCACTGACTGGAGCGGACTCACTGACTGGAGCAGGCTCTGGAGTGGACTCACTAACTGAAGCGGGCTCTGGAGTGGATTCACTGACTGGAGCGAGCTCTGGAGAGGCCTCCGGGTCTTGGGGGATGGAAGCCTTCCTCCTCCTCTTCCTCCTTTTAGATGTGGGAAGCGGAGACTCAGTGCCAACCTCCTCTGAGGCCTCTGAAGCGGATTCACGGGCTGGGACGCACTCATGGGCTGGAGCAGGCCTTGGAAACGACACACGGGCTGGAGCGGGCACACGGGCTGGAGCGGGTGCTGGAGGTAGTCGAAGCGGCCCATTCCCACGCAGATGCAGGTAATTGGAGAAATTCCAAAAGTTTAACCCCCTTACCAGCTCCATCTCCCACTGCGGCAGAGGTTTATCCAGACAGTTATTAATTGTGTCTTTGAGGACCGTATCAGAGAGACCATACCCCTCCGCCCGTGACCAGAACTTCTGGACGAATGCCCGCACTCCCATTCTCCTCTGGCGGAGAGTTGCCAAAAGGGCCTGAGCCTCCACGGATGACCGGAGTCTCCTGCTGCTGGATCCTTGCATAGCGGTGGTTTGTTCTGTCACGGTGCACACAAGAACAAGATGGTAAGATCCAAGTGCAGCGATGTTTATTACAGGAGACTCCAAGCATGTAATCCAGAACACAGGCAAAGGTTAAACTCCACAAAAACAGTCCAATACAAAAAGCCAGAGAAACAAAGTGCACGTAACAAAATACAACAAACCACAACCAAGGACAGAAACAACTGAGACTAAATAGACAGACACTGATAACAAACACAAAACAGCTGAGTGCAATGAGTGGGATAATGAGTCCAAGAGTGAGTATGGGTATTGTAGTCCAAGGGGTGAAAACAAGAGTCCAAGATGGAGTGCCCTCTAGTGGCTGATAGGGCACTCTCACTGGTGATCATGACAGTTTTGATATATTTATAGACAGAAAACTAATTGTTGTTATATAGCTCAACACGTTTAGTCTTTTTTCTCCATCATACAATACGTTTTAAAATTAATTGCATGCCATTTATCAACACAAGCCATCCAGTATTTAATATGATATTGTAAAATCGATCTATCTTACTGCAGTGTGTAACAGTGTCTCACAGCAGCCGCCGAGCGAACGCACAGAGTAACGTTATAACATCATTTTCAACACTCTCAAATGTATCTAATATGATAAACAGAGCTGCGTCACCTCATACTCATGACCGGAAAAGCGGAAGCGGCGCCGGCGACTGTGTCATAATAAAAGTCCCGCTGCTCGTGAGGCGTGTGTTGATCAATCGCTCCAGCTCCTCGTTCAGCTCCACAACACTCGCTCCTGCTCTGCTTCATACTACAGTAACATTAATAATCTCATCCATTAACATGATTTCTTCCCGAGTCCAATCCCAGTTCTTTTCCACAGTCCGTTGAGGTGTCCCAAGATTCCGCTCTCAAACTTGCCGTCATCAAGCTACGCCTTTGTTTTGAATAGGCCTCTAGCGACCTCTAGCGGACAGAATTATTACATACTGCACCTTTAATTAAGTGTATTTTAAGTATTTTAAGTAGATATTGTCATGTTAATAATACTAATACTAATAATTATTCATAATAATAAATCATTGACTTTTTCCTTAATCTATGTATTTATAGGAAAAAGTAAAAGTATTATTAATTATATTTAAATGGCTGATACCTGAAATAGTTTTTGCTTTACATTTACTGAAATACTTTTGTTGTTGTTGTTGTTGTTGTTGTTGTTGTTTTTCATATTACTTTTTCTTAGTCATGCATAATGAATCCTGCATTTCACTTGATGTAATGAACTTAATGTAAAGGTGTTCTGGCCCAACCCTGATTATGCCATTTTAGCATTTTAGTCCATCTTAACAAGGCTCTAAACACATGGATGTAGTTTGACATCAGTGTATATTTAAATTAAATGATTGTCACAAATGTATGTGCCTCTTCACTGTGCAAATGATATACAATTAACATGGCACAATAACCACCCACAGATAACTAGTGCTGAGCTGAGGTTTGCTTGAAAGTGATGTTTGTGACTGTTTTTTTAACCTCCTAGTCATGGTGATAAATATACCCAGGCAAACTTTTTTTCCTTTCATTTTTACTGCTGATTTGCATAATTCTGTTATGATATCGGTGCTAAAGCAACACAGACTGTGTAAAATGTGCAAATAAATTAAGATTCTTAATGATTTTTCCCCTTAATTGATGCCATGAACCTTTACAACTTTTGGCAAATTCTTCTTGAAAAATTCTTATTGAAAGCACATTGATTCAAAAAATGTGCAGCCAATCACACTAGAGCTTGCCATTTTGAGAAAGCTCTTACCATTTTTGTGAACTACATCAGACAATCTGTGAATTTTCTGTAAGTGTGCCATCAGAGGCTGAGACTAGGGTTTCTCCATCTCCCCCTCACCATCACTTTTTCAAGGGCACGACCTCCCTTGGTGCACCGCCGGTGTAATTGAAGATGAGGGAGTAATCAAAGCGGTCCTGGGACCCCCTGAGCTCCGATGCCTAGACTAGATACTCCAAGCATGAGACAAATGGCCAAAACTCAGGGGTGGATTCCTGTCTTCCTCTCCTCTAGTTTTTCTGCTGATTGTCTGCTCACCCTCCCATGAGCCTCTGGGAACAGGGGGAGGATCCTGTTACTACAGCTTACTGTAGAGAGGTGTTGTGTTGCGGATATGTGTGAAAGAGGATTGAGAAGGAGCGAGGAGGAACTACCCCATCCATGACCTTAAACATGCTGAATTTTCAGCAGAAGGTGTAGAGGTCAAAAAAGTTAAAGAGTTAATTCACCCAAAAATGAAAATTCTGTCATTAATTACTCACCCTCATGTTGTTCCACAACCGTAAGATCTTCATTCATTTTCGGAACACAAATTAAAATATTGACGACAAGATAATTAACACTTTCAGATGCCCAGAAAGCAACTAAAGACATATTTAAAACAGTTCATGTGACTACAGTGGTTCAACCTTAATGTTATGAAGTGACGAGAATACTTTTAAAAAACAAAATAATGACATTATTCAACAATATCTAGTGATGGGCGATTTCAAAACACTGCTTCATGAAGCTTCGAAGCTTTACGAATCTTTTGTTTCGAATCAGTGGTTCGGAGCGTGTACCAAACTGCCAAAGTCACGTGAACCATTGAAATTTCAAATTGTTTCAAAACACTTATGACATAATAAAGCCTTCTTTACTGAAATCACATTACTTTGGCAGTTTGATAGATGCTCCAAACCACTGATTCAAACGCAAGATTCATAAAGCTTCAAAAAGAAAGAATCGACTCTGAACCACCTAAACGAGTCGTCAGTAACACATTGGCATATTGCCAGCCTATGGTCTTCATTGGTTGCCCACAAACTGCATCTACTTTGACCCGCCCTCAAACGCTGTACCTGGTTCATGTTGTAGGAGAGTTTTATACTATTGCGGCAGTTAGAGATCCATCCATGTCAGATACAGAGCTGGGTCGCTAAAGACCTGAATATGTAAAGATTATTGGTGAAACATTCATGCGTTTAAGGGTTATCTTTATTTTTATTTCAGTTTTAGTAAATTTAGTACTTCAGGTTATTCTATTATAATAGGTATTATTACCGTGATTTGGCTTTTATTTTTATTTCAGGTTTAGTTTTAGTAAATGTAGTACTTATACTGTTATAATATTTATTATTATTATTATTGTGGGCTTTTATTCTTATATTATATTCAGTTTTTCACATTTTTAATTAACAACAGCAATACTAGTCTGATCTTCACACAAAGCTTTCGTATGAATTCAGAATTATGATACTTTTATGGTTTTATGGTTTTGCTCCTTTTTTGATGCTTGAAAGCTTCATTGCTCATTCATTGCAATTGCACAGAAAAGAGCGACTCCAGATTTTCTCGATTCGCCTTCACACGGGCTTGAAACGGCATGAGGGTTAATAAATGATGGCATAATTTTCATTTTTGGGTGAACTATTTCTTTCAGCAAACTGAATTTTCAAGCAGCCTATGCAAAAACACAGAGATGAAGGTGATTGAGGTCGAGAGAATTAATACAAAGCCCTACCGAACCACATTAGTCAGTTTACTACTGCCGTTCTACTCCAGAAATGCAAATGAAAAGGGGGGAAGAGCTTTCTGAGGAAAGACGGAGATCTGAGACGACAGCTGGATATAATCTTCCTCTCCGTCTCGCTCGTTCGTTTTTACTTCAGGGTCTGTTTATACCTCTGAAAATTTCAGTAGGAGGCAAAATGTTTGCTTTAATTTACTCAAGCTCGTTGATTTCTTGATGCCAAACACCCTCCCCTCACGTCTGTCATCCCTTAATTTCCAACATCTCACTCCCCGATCTGCTCGCACGGTGCGCTGAGCATTGCATTAATGGCCTGTAATGCCTAACAAGGGCAGGGGAGGCGTCTGATTGGAATCGCCTGCTAGCGCATTATCCAACACCCACCACCATAGATTCAGGGTTTGCTTTGGAAGAGCCGGAGGATTTGTACAGACTCCACGTTCCCACTCTTGCAGGTTTATTCCTGGCCGCCGAGGGCCGTCGCCGTTTCCACAGTAACCCGTACCTGTCAAACGCGCACAGTCATGTCTCGCATGGTGTTTGAAAATAAGTTTGATAAAAATAACTGACAGAACGCATGTTGGGTTAATTTTACCCAGCAAATTAGTTTTTTTTTTTAAATTTAACCCAGCATAATGGTTTGATTAATTTTTACTGTAATACTGGCTTTTTTTTTTTTCTTTTCTTTTTTTTTACTTCATACATGAATTAATGTTTACAGATTAACTTAAATCCTCACACTTTTTTTCAATACTCCATACAACCACTGGTTTGCATGATAATTTCTTTATTTCAATAATAATTTATATAGTTTAAATACATATTCGCTACATTTATGCTCGTTAAACAAATATTAGAAGTAAAAAATGAAACATTTAGAAGTAATTCAAGTGTAATCGACCAGTCTCAGTTGTCCTGTTTCCAGCCGGAGATGGCTCACGTTCGGCGGGAGAACTGATAACTTCAGACCACCGCCCTGAATTTCACTCGTAGCCGAAAAATGCTGTGACTGACTCCATAACCTGTCCATAAATAATCAGTGTACAATTCTGAGAACATATTTTAACATAATAACATAATAACACTGGGTTATTATGTCTGACCCAGGGTCTGGGCAACACAAAAACTACCCAAACACTGGGTTATTATGTCTGACCCAGGGTCTGGGTAACACAAAAACTACCCAAACACTGGGTTGTTACATCTGACCCAGGGTCTGGGTAACAGAAAAATTACCCAAACACTGGGTTATTATGTCTGACCCAGGGTCTGGGTAACACAAAAACTACCCAAACACTGGGTTGTTACATCTGACCCAAGGTCTGGGCAACACAAAAACTACCCAAACACTGGGTTATTATGTCTGACCCAGGATCTGGGCAACACAAAAACTACCCAAACACTGGGTTATTATGTCTGACCCAGGGTCTGGGTAACACAAAAACTACCCAAACACTGGGTTATTATGTCTGACCCAAGGTCTGGGCAAAACAAAAACTACCCAAACACTGGGTTGTTACATCTGACCCAGGGTCTGGGTAACAGAAAAATTACCCAAACACTGGGTTGTTACGTCTGACCCAAGGTCTGGGTAACACAAAATCTACCCAAACACTGGGTTGTTACGTCTGACCCAAGGTCCGGGTAACACAAAAACTACTCAAACACTGGGTTGTTACGTCTGACCCAGGGTCCGGGTAACACAAAACTACTCAAACACTGGGTTGTTACGTCTGACCCAGGGTCCGGGTAACACAAAAACTACCCAAACACTGGGTTGTTACGTCTGACCCAAGGTCCGGGTAACAGAAAAACTACCCAAACACTGGGTTGTTATGTCTGACCCAGGGTCCGGGTAACACAAAAACTACTCAAACACTGGGTTGTTACGTCTGACCCAGGGTCCGGGTAACACAAAAACTACCCAAACACTGGGTTGTTACGTCTGACCCAGGGTCCGGGTAACACAAAAACTACCCAAACACTGGGTTGTTACATCTGACCCAGGGTCTGGGTAACACAAAAACTACTCAAACACTGGGTTGTTACGTCTGACCCAGGGTCCGGGTAACACAAAATCTACCCAAACACTGGGTTGTTACGTCTGACCCAAGGTCCGGGTAACAGAAAAACTACCCAAACACTGGGTTGTTACGTCTGACCCAAGGTCCGGGTAACACAAAAACTACTCAAACACTGGGTTGTTACGTCTGACCCAGGGTCCGGGTAACACAAAAACTACCCAAACACTGGGTTGTTACGTCTGACCCAGGGTCTGGGTCTGGGTCAGTTGTTCCCAAACTGGGGTATGTGAGGCGACAGAGGGGGTACGCAAACAAAATGCCAAATTTTGCTGTTCATTTAATTCTTCCCCACCTTGAAATAACATTAAAACCAAGCATGTATTTTCTAACGGGCACAATGCCGTAAATACATGACATCCAATCAAAATACCACATCTTTTGCGGTCAAATCTCACAGCATCCATTTCCACATAAGCAGCGTTTATATGGGTGCATATATGTTGCGTGCAGAGTCTGCTGCCTTAGCAAATCACGCTATTACTGCCGTTCTTGACAAAGTACAATAGATTTAGCACTTAATAGCATGAAGAACAAATAGCCTTGCACAAAAGGTGCATAAAGATCAATTTAAGATCCAAACGCTTGATACAAAACATACCTTTTGTGAGTTCTTGTTTTTTATGTTGATAATATTTTACGAGCAAGAACGCACATCCAAACATCCGTACGATTGCAAATGTGACATTTATTTTATAGAACAGTTCAAAAACAAAAGGGTAATATTAAGTGATGTTCTTCACAGTATTGTCAGTATTTGCTCTATTGTGCAATGAAAGCCACAGAACTACAACACAGCGGTAATTCGTGAACGAATCTGCAGCTTTGAACGAATCGTTCGTGAAAGTCATTCGGTCCATTCCAAACGGGATATATCGCCCTCCGAAGGGCACTTCGGAGTGAAAATAATCATGGCCGCCATATTGAAGGGTCGTTCCAAACCGAAGTGCTCAAAACTGGCCACTTCAAAGGGCCCTTTAGAATGAAGGATTTCGAAGGGAACAACTGATGGACACTTCTGGCCCCCATGATCCTTTGCACAGGGAAGTTTGACGTCACAGAATGGGTACAGGAGGCTAGGAGTTCGATTTTAACTATAAAGGTATATATAATATTTTTATGTACTACTGTAATATTTATACGAGTTAGATTTGGTACATTATTATGGTCAAAACGACATTGTACTTCAACAAAAAAACTTTACAGCTCCCTTTATCAGTCCATTCAAATGTTTAAAATACATATATACAATATAGCCTACATGCGATAAACCTAAAATAAATAAATAAATAAACTAACGTTACATAAAGGGCGCAGCTTGCACAATCTACTCCTCCTTGATTGTCTCGTTAAGATGACGCAGAAGTGCGTTCCAAAAAAAGAGTTTTTTTGACCCCTACACCCTTCATCCCTTCGAAGCTCTCACTCCGGAGGGTAAACCCTTTGAAGGGATTAGGGCATAGGGATGAGCCCTTCCGAATGGAACGCAGGGATAGATTCAGTGATTCATTCATTCAGCCACTTGCTTCGTTGAACAAATGACTTGATGACTCACGCATTAAGACAGTGACTTACCGCCATCTACTGGCAGTTTTAGTATTTAAAATAATCACTTTTCATGTTTTTATCATTGCATATGTCTCTATTGAACTTTTTTTTTTAAATTTAAAACTGTATTAATGTTGTAAAGGTATTTATAAAGATTAAAAAAATGCATTAGAAAGTCAATTTAGGGGGGCAAATATTGTCCCTTAATGGAAAAGGTGCAGTCTAAGCGGAAGAGAGGGGGGTACGCTGAAGGATGGTGAATGCCTCAGGGGGTACTCCACTCTAAAAAGTTTGGGAACCACTGGTCTGGGTAAAACAAGAACTACCCAAACCCCGGGTTATTACGTCTGACCTAGGATCTGGGTAACACAAAAACTACCCAAACACTGAAAAAATGACCCAAAAGGCTCAACCCAGGACTTGGGTAGAAAAAGTAACCCAAGAATTTTAGAATGATATATTATAGAAGGCTTTATAGGGTTAAAGGTACAAACAAATAGTCTAAGTCATGAATAATGCGCTATAGGCCCTTTAAATGCCCTTCAGGTGCTCCGTCCACTTCACTAGAACACCTCAGTGCAATCCCTTAAAATCGGGATGCACACATTCTTTCCAGGATGTACCTCATGTCGAAGTATATGGGAAAATAACAGTGGATTTAATTCTTCAAACATGTGGAGGTCGTTTTGACCTGCCTTTGAAATGCTCGTTCATCCTCCATTCCATTCCCTGTGTGTTTTAATGCAGCGTACGCTGGTCTTCTTTGCTCTTGTGTTTGCTAAAGGGCACACTGGGAAATATCTAATGTTTGCAGGAAAAGTTTTTAATTTGAACCTGTGGCCACGAGTCTGAAGTGCAAACAAATTCTCACCTTGTCTTCGCATCGCCCTCATTAACCTTTCCCTTAGAAATCTATTATTATCTGCAACACTAACTGTACATGATCCGGTCTAGTCTCAGGCGAGTCGTCCGCACATCTGCATTCCCTCAAGGAATAGCGTGTGTACGCGTTTCATTCTCATTTCCAGTGTAAGGCTACAACAGTTTTTCTGCAGTGTCTGCAGTTGATCCACAGAAAAAAAGAGCCGTATGACACCTCTGTAGTGTGTGTGTGTGTGTGTGTGTGTGTGTGTGTGTGTGTGTGAGACTGGGAATCTGCAGTGTGACATCCCAACAATGGGGTGCCTGCTGCAGCCGCATCAATTAACATGAGGCAGTGCCTGCTGCCATCTGATTCGTCGAGAGAGTTGTCATGTCACTTTTTCTGCCGCCCTCACAGCTCCGCCCCCTCCACTAGTGGAGGAGCTCAACCAGTCATGCACAAGGACACGCCCACTAAGAGTAGAGCACGGTGCTTTGTGTTCATGCTGGCGTGTGGAGTGTCGTTTTAGACACTGCTGCCCCCTAGTGAATCCTTCTGGAAGAGCCTTAGGCTGTGCACACCCACACTTACATGCCATTTCACTGATTTACAACCAAATGTTCAAATTCTTCTGTATTTAAAAAGGTTATTTGCCAAAATGATTGTCCCAAAGGCTGCTAAGCTTGTTAATGTTGATTGTCTCATTAATCACTGTAGTTAAATGAGGGCATGTCATTTTCCAAGCCAAAAACTTTCTTAGCCGTTTCCCAAATGCATTATTTGATGTCTTGTGGCCTATTGTTATATTATATTATATTATATTATATTATATTATATTATATTATATTATATTATATTATATTAGCTGTTCAAAAGTTTGGGGTATCTATCTAGTGTTCTGTCTATCCTTCTATCTATCCTTCTATTGTTCTATCGTTCTATACACCAATCAGGCATAACATTATGACCACCTTCCTAATATTGTGTTGGTTGCCCTTTTGCTGCCAAAACAGCCCTGACCTATATGGTCTGCAACAATGCTTTTTACGTGTCAAAGTAACATCCACATGGATGGCAGGACCCAAGGTTTCCCAGCAGAACATTGCCCAAAGCATCACACTGCCTCCGCCGGCTTGCCTTCTTCAGTGCATCCTGGTGCCAGGACGCACACGCACCCGGCCATCCATGTGATGTAAAAGAAAACGTGATTCATCAGACCAGGCCACCTTCTTCCATTGCTCCGTGGTCTAGTTCTGATGCTCACTGTTGGTGCTTTCGGCGGTGGACAGGGGTCAGCATGGGCACCCTGACCGGTCTGCGGCTATGCAGCCCCATATGCAACAAACTGCGAAGCTACAGTTTGAGCTAGTAGCTCGTCTGTTGGATCAGATCACACTATTCTAACCCTCTGTTCTTAACGTCTTACATAGAGCATGAAAAAGACTCACCTGTGGTACTAAGTGTAGTAAAGGCTAGACATATATTTGTGCCATCTGTTAATATTTAGGTTTGGTTCTCAAATGTATAGGACAGCCAGCTGTAATCTCCCAGAGTCCTCCGTATTTGACAAACAGGCAGCTGTTGTGCTGTCTTTAAAATTCTGTGAAAACATCTGCTGCCAAACCTACTGGGAGCACAAATATAGATGCTGGCTTCCTCCAAGGAGCCTTTAACTGTGTGTGCGAGTTTAAAGAAGTCAAGTCGTCATCATCTACGATAGACTTGGAAAGAGTCTGAACTTGTTTTGTGTGTGCACTGATTCTCGTGTACTTCTCTTGTAGTCCTCAATGTTACCCAATACACTGAACTGTTGGAGCAAAACATCGAGCGGCAACATGATCCACACAGGTCAGTTATTGTAATATGACAAGAAATTCAAACAGTTTGAACCTTGAAAGTTCCAAAATGCAGCAATATATGCATGGCAAATAATGGCATGATAATACAATAATAATAATAATAATAATAATGTGTAATACAAATATTTTACTATATACTTGTATAATAATAAAAATAATGACTCAAATTTGAACCTTGACCTTCCAAAATGCAGCAATATATGCACAATTCATCATCATCATTATTATTATTATTATTATTATTATTATTACCTTGAATTTGAATAATTGTATTATGACAATAATAGCATGATAATATAAAATAATAGTATGTAACAAAAAATATTTTACTATATACTTTTACTATAATTAATATTAATAATAATAGTAATATAGCATGTAGTTATATATATATATATATATATATATATATATATATATATATATATATATATATATCATAATTAAGATGTTGTTAATAATGCCATTATGTTTTTAAATACAATAAAATAACATTTTTTTTATTGTTTTATTGTTTATTTTATTCTCTTTACTCATTTTGTTAGTGACTGATGCCATCAATATCAATATATATATATGACACATGGTGGCTGATGGCCAATATAACATATATTTAATAAAAATAAATGATTTAAAATGAGAAAAAAAAAAAAAATAAAAACAATTTACACAACATTTACTCCAAGTTTACAAAATAAATAATTGAATGAAATCAGAAATATATTACAATCCATTAGTGAAGTTGCAAGTAGAATTTGGAAATGACAAAGTGGAGAAGTGAACATTGGATCTCGGCCACAAATAAACACCGTCATACTCTGATCAAACACAAACTGTGAAACATCCGAGTGCTTATATTGTATTTCAGCCAGTGGAACGTGGCCTGTCCAGTCGTAATGTCACGTAATCTGCTCAGTTTGTCTTTCAAAAGCGGATAAAGTAGTTTTTCATTCATTCATATGTATGATTATGGCAGGTGTTGTTTTGAGGTCAGTTCCTGGTCAAATATTGATGATGTTGAGAGAGAGAGGCCTGTACTGGATGAGTTTGCACAGGTGCCTCCCTGGAGTGTGATGTACCCAGCATGCCCTGCTGATGTCAGGCGAAACAGAGAGAGCGTTGATGGCACAGCACAAACCAGTCCTGAGCAAAGTCAGGAGTCACTCCAGCTTTGGCAGAGGACGTGCCGAAACACAGCAACTCCACACTGCCCTTTTCACTTTGTCAAGTAAAGTGTCCTGTTCACTAATTAATGTCTGAATATCTATTTTGGTTCAGAACCAGACTGTTTAGAGTCTTTAAAGCATTAAAGCATGTAGTTTTGTTCCTGTATCTTATGATTCTGAGTGAACCTGTATTATATAACAGTCTCTTCTAAGAGAAAAGCCTTTGTTAGTACAGTTTTACTCTCATGTGCACCTCAGAACTTGCCAAAAAAATCTGTGGTTGTCATGACACATGTTTCCTAATCTGGTTTTTGTTTTGTTTTGTTTACTTTGGTTTTGTTTTTTGTTTTGTTTTTTTCTTCTTTTCTTTGCTTGGTTTTGTCTTGTTTTGTTTTTTTGTTTATTGTTTTGTCTGTTCTTCTTTTGTTTACTTTGGTTTTGTCTTGTTCTTTATTTTATTTTATTTTGTTTTCTTTTATCTTTTTCTTTTCTTTTGTTTACTTTGGTTTTGACTTGTTTTTGTTTCATTTTGTTTTGGTTTTTTTTGTTTTGTCTATTCTTTTGCTTTCTTTGGTCTTGTTTTTGTTTTATTTTGTTTTTGTGATTTGTCTTTTTTTTTCTTTAGTTTACTTGGTTTTGTATAATTTTGTTTTGCTTTGTGTTTTGTCTTTTCTTCTTTTGTTTTCTTTAGTTTACTTGCTTTTGTATTTTGGTTTTGTTTTGTCTATTCTTTTGTTTATGTTGGTTTTGTCTTGTTTTTTTGTTTCATTTTGTTTTCTTTTGTTTTCTTTTCTTATTTTATTTTGTTTACTTTGGTTTTGTCTTGTTTTTTTGTTTTGTTTTGTTTTCATTTATCTTTTTATTTTTGTTTACTTTGTTTTTTTTTTCATTTTGTTTTGTGTTTTGTTTTTTCTTTTGTTTTCTTTTGTTTACTTGGTTTTGTATTGTTTTGGTTTTGTTTTGTCATTCTTTTGTTTACTTTGGTTTTGTCTTGTTTTTTGATTCATTTTGCTTTCTTTTGTTATCGTTTTATTTTTTTACTTTTTGTTTACGTTGATTTTGTCTTGTTTTTGTTTTGTTTTTGTGTTGTTTTTTGTTTAATTTTCTTTTGTTATATTTTCTTTTCCTTTGTTTATTTTGCTTTTGTCTTGTTTTTTATTTAGTTTTTTTCTTTTGTTATATTTCTCTTTTCCTTTGTTTACTTGGTTTTGTCTGGTCTTGTTTTTGTTTTGTTTTTGTCTTTTCTTCACATTGGTTTTGTCTTGTTTTTGTTTCATTTTGTTTATTTTTTTCTGTTCTTTTTTGGGGGGTTGTCTTGCCATTTATATTTTTTTTCTTAGTTTTTTATTTTATTTATTTTTTGGTTCTTTTTTTTTCAAATTTGGATTCACTGATATGGAGTCATAACAGGGTTATGTCAGCTCATAGTCAGGGGAAAGAAACAGCCTGGGAAGGCTCTGAGTGTGTTTGGGCACGTCTGTCTGCAATCTAGCAAACAGTGGTGGAAAAAAAAAAAGTCTGTTTTGGATGAGGATGGGGTGTGCACTGTGTGTGAAGTTCTTTCAAGCTTGAATTTGTAGCCCTTGTGCAATTACTAACTAATATAGCGTAATAGTCTATCTAGCTATACCACTACAAAATATGCCGTACAAAATGAGTTACCCATGGATGCTTTGTTGTGTTTCTCCTACCCTGTGTTAGAAAAGCTATTTTAAAACCAGATTTTAAAACTTAAAAAAAATAACTTTTTTAGATTTTTAAAACTTTAAAATCTATGAAATGTATGGTTGGGAAAAAAAAAACAGCAGCTGTATTTGAAAAACAACTACATTCGAAGTTTTTAAAGACTGAACTTAAATTTACTGTAAAAAAAACCAAAAATATTTCATTAACAGAAAGAACATTAGTGTACCAGACTACCCACATCTGTTTTATGCATTGTGGGGGGTTTTATGTTTGTTTTTAATTACTGTATTTTGTTTTAACAGTACAATGTTACTGCATGTGCATCAATGCACAAATTAAGTGTTATGCTGTTTACACCATCAGTATGACCTTATTTTACTAAATACCTGACTTGATTCAAACCAGCTGGCCACTTGACTCCTCCGTTTGGCACCTGGACCATAATGCACCTTGCTCTCTCGTCATCCCATCAGTCATCTGGCCGCGCTCCCTTGGGATCCTGCGTCTGTCTGCGTCAGTGCCCTGCTCTCCTCTTTTTTAAAGAGAGGTTATGGACAGGAGACACGAGGAGAGAGGCTGAAGTTGACAGATGGTCCGTGTCACAGGGACGCTGGGAATATTTACAGAGGGTCGCCCGTGCTCCGAAATGGATCTTAATGTTCCTGTTTGCTGAACCATCGCTATGAAAAATGACCATGTGCTTCCCCTTCACCAACCTTGCATCTTTTCCTTCCACTCAGACTTTTTCCAGGCAAATAACAGATAGATTCCTTGACTCTTTTTGAGACGCCTTTAATAGAGCGGTGGCGTTTAGCTGAAGCATCGTTCAGCAAGTAAATGTGGGTGCGGTGAAGGCCTGTGGTGTTTATAAAGCACATGGAGCTGATGTGGACAGGTGGACTACAGGTGTTCAAAGCATCCATGGGATTCCAGATCCGGATGTGTCAACAAATTTAACACAAGGCAATAATTAGAGAAAGATTATGCTTCTGCAGAGAAATCACATCTATCATACAACGGCCACTTCTCTTATTGAAGGCCATTTCGTTATGGACAGAACTGAGGAGATACATCCATAAGATTCTCCATTTTAAGATAAAGATGTTTTTGCTTCTGACAGATCAGTATGTAAAGTGAGGGGAGGGGTTTCTGATGCAATTAAGATATTGTGCGTGTGTGCCAGTGCGTATGTGTTTGTGTGTTTGCTTGTGTGTACATGTGAGTGTGTGCAAGTGTGTGTTTGTGTGCATTTGTGTGTGTGCGAGTATGTGTGTATTTGTGTGTGTGTTTGCTTGTGTGTACATGTGAGTGTGCATGCATGTGTGTATGCTTGTTTGTGTGTGCAAGTATGTGTGTGAGTGTTTGTGTATGCGTTTGTGTGTGTGTGCGAGTGTTTTTTATGCGTGCGTGTTTGTGCATGCGTTTGTGTTTGCTTGTGTGTACATGTGAGTGTGCATGTGTGTGCGAGTGTGTTTGTGCTTGCGTTTGTTTATGTGTGCGAGTGTGTTTTTGTGTGCATGCGTGTTTGTGTGCGTGTACGTATGACTAAGTGCGTGTGCATGTGTGTGTGTGTTTGTGCGTGCGTGCGTTTGTTTGTGTGTGCGAGTGTGTTTGTGTGTGTATGCGTGTGCTCGCGAGCGTGTGCATGCGTGTTTGTGTGTGTGTGTGCATGTGTGTGCGCATGCGTGTTTGTGTTTGTGAGTAAGTGTGTGTGGAGTGCATGTGTCTATCAGCCTCGATCACTACAGTAGTTAAGCCGATTAATTGGCCAGCTCTTGCTCATGCTTGGCCAGACAGAAATGAATCTGAATTTCTGACAACACACTTCATCTCCTGCTCTCTAGATTACTGCTATCAGTATTAGCAGTTGATAAACACTCGACCACTAGCTTTTCCATACATCATTGGACATGATGTTTTCAGCTGCAGCTCTTTATCAAACAGTGTCTACACTAAAGCGGTCTCTGCCCTTGTTTTGCTCACATCTCATTCTCAGGTTATACAGGTTGATCGTTTTGTTTTTTCCTGCGGTTTTGACGATGGATGTTTCGAACACTCAGTTTTCATACACACGGTTTGTCCTCGCTCATCACGAAGGCCGCAGCTCTGTTCAGTATTGATTTCGCCTGTTGCTGGCCTTGTTCAAGACCGCTGAAAACATGGACAAATAAAGATTACAAAATATCCTTTGGACTTTAGTGCATTACGTGCATATCTGCCATTCAACACGTTTATGTTTTCTCTTATTCAAATATATATTGCTGTGAAGTCCCATTCATTTTTTTGTGAACGTTGAAAAGAACAGAAGGCATGCCAATAGGTTAAAAAAAAGAATTGTGATTAATCTCATGTTTTTGTAGGTTCAGTAAGAAAATGTGGTGCATTTTTAGTTCCTCTTAATTTTAATAAATTCCAAACTGTATTTATTCAACAATAAAATAATATAGGACAGGACATGATTTTTCCATCAGGATTTGATTGAATCAATCAAAGTGGATGCAACATATTAGAGTCAAATGTGGGAGTTGAAAAGTATAAGGGATAATACTAATAATAATAATAATAATAATAATTTATTTCTTACAGATAAAGATGCCAGGAAAAACCAAGAAGGGATTTTTGCAAGAATGTCATAAAAGAATCACTGTATAGATGAGTGAAACAGCTTCTGGAACAAGAACAAATGTAGGCGGGGCTTGATTTTGTCCATGGGGAATTGATTGGATAGTTGTTGTTTGCTATTGGAGGATCTCATGTGAGTGACAGGTTGCCCCGCCCTCGTCTTCAGAGAAGAGAAGAGATGTTGCTGCAAAAGGGAGGGGAAGTTATTTTAAATAAAGTTTATGAGGCACAAGAATTTAAAATGATGTACACAGATTAATAATTCAGAATTAATAGTGCAATATTCCATAAAAAACAAGAACTGTCATTTCTGATTGCATGGTGACTTTAAAAGAGTTTTTATTAATGTGCAAAGGACATTTTAATAATCTAAAGAATGTGTTGTGCATACCAGCTCCAGAACACCAAACAGACATGTGCTTTGGCTCTTTTGACTAAGGCTGCCCATTCAGGCTTTCTCAAGCCAACATCAGAGTTTGTTTATGAACTTTAGCTTCTAGTTTTTAAGTGTAATTTCACAGGCTGAGCCAAAATATTCAATTTTGTTAGAGACATTTTTTTCTTTAGAACACAAGATTTAAAATGTGTAAATAGGGTCAATTTTAATTTTATGACAACCAAATAATGTTTTGAGCAAATATATTAATGGTATTCTTGTATTGTTGATGGTGCAATTCATAATATTGAGCTTTGATTATTGCATTTTGCCATATAAAGAATTCAAGCGACATTCTTTTCATTTAAAAGTCCCATCTTTATTTAATTTGTAAATAAATTAGCTATTAAAAAGTTAAACTTATGTGTGTGTGCATTGGACATACACCGATCAGGCATAACATTATGAGCACTGACAGGTGAAGTGAATAACACTGATCATCTCTTCATCACGGCACCTGTTAGTGGGTGGATATATTAGGCAGCAAGTGAACATTTTGTCCTCAAAGTTGATGTTAGAAGCAGGAAAAATGCTTGATAGCTAGATGACTGGGTCAGAGCATCTTCAAAACTGCAGCTCTTGTGGGGTGTTCCCGGTCTGCAGTGGTCAGTATCTATCAAAAGTGCTCCAAGGAAGAAACAGGGTTATGGCGGCCAAGGCCCATTGATGCACGTGGGGAGTGAAGGCTGGCCCGTATGGTCCGATCCAACAGACGAGCTACTGTAGCTCAAATTGCTCAAGAAGTTAATGCTGGTTCTGATAGAAAGGTGTCAGAATACACAGTGCATCACAGTCTGTTGCGTATGGAGCTGCATAGCTGCAGACCAGTCAGGGTGCCCAAGCTGACACCTGTCCACTGCTGAAAGAGCCAACAGTGGGAATCAGAACTGGACCACCGAGCAATGGAAGAAGGTGGCCTGGTCTGATGAATCACGTTTTCTTTTACATCACGTGGATGGCCGGGTGCATGTGCGTCGCTTACCTGGGGAACACATGGCACCAGGATGCACTATGGGAAGAAGACAAGCCGACAGAGGCAGCGTAATGCTTTGGGCAATGTTCTGGTTCCTTGGGTCCTGCCATCCATGTGGATGTTACTTTGACACGTACCACCTACCTAAGCATTGTTACAGACCATGTACACCCTTTCATTGAAACGGTATTCCCTGGTGGCTGTGGCCTCTTTCAGCAGGATAATGTGTCTTGCCACGAAGCAAAAAAGATTTGAGGAGCACAACAACGAGTTTGAGGTGTTGACTTGGCCTCCAAATTCCCCAGATCTCAATCCAATCGAGCATCTGTGGGATGTGCTGAACAAACAAGTCTGATCCATGGAGGCTCCACCTCACAACTTACAGGACTTAAAGGATCTGCTGCTAACATCTTGGTGCAGATACCACAGCACACCTTCAGGGGTCTAGTGGAGTCCATGCCTCGACGGGTCAAAAGGGGGACCAACACAATATTAGGAAGGTGGTCATAATGTTATGCCTGATCGGTGTATATTTATTGTTTTTCAGCAGTCATTGGAAATCACACAAATGTGGAACTACTTCATAGCTGATCAATTGTAAAAAATAAAATAAAAAAACTCCCTTAAAATATTTCAACCAATCAAAATCAAGAATTGTATAGTTACATACTAATAATGCAGTAAATTTGAAAGTGTTACATTTAATCTCACTACTTTTTCACTGTAGTAATTTGCCATGATCTCTGTCCACAGGTGTCTATAGGGAAGATGTATGAGATCCAGAAGACGGTCGTTGAACGGGAGGAAAAGAAGAATGATTGATGTGATGGTCAAGAGTTCTCAGACGATAGAAAACTGCTGTCTGTTCTTCAAACATCTGCGTCAGGCTGGTCATGACGGGGATCTGCATTGGAGACCTTCATCAGAATAGATCCCACGTTCACTCTTTCTGTTTACAGTCATTTAAGATGCGGTGTGCCATGAACCAATATATAAGACACTGTAAAAGATGCAGTAGAAATTGTACATAATGTATTTTTCATGATTTGTTAGTGTTACAATAAATTCATGTCAGTTACATTTCTTTGAGTTGGTTTTCAGAATAAAATGTTTTCATTGATCTTTTCACAAAGGGTAAAGGTGTCTGACAAGGTCGAGCGGTTAAAAATAGCTTATTCTATTCGTTTTCTGTCAGCGAGGGCCTAGTAAAACATAGTGACGGGTATAAAGATCACATTACTCAATGCCTATGAACAGATTGTGGATAGCAAAAGCAAACAGTTTTGGTAATACTCGTATGTTCAAAGCCCTAAACGTGGCCCAGTTAGAAGTGCATCATGTAAACAAAGATGTCGAGATCTAAATGAAATTATGCATGCGCATTTACATTTATTCATGAGGCACATACTGTTGGCAGAGGCAACTTGCATTAATCATTACAGTGTTAATGAGAATTAAAATAAGACTAGTGAATACTTTATTTAAAGTTATTTTACTGTATTGTGACATTATAGCAAAATATCAAAACAAACAAAAAAAGTTATTGTTGCCTTTTAGCAGCTTAAAAAATAGCATTCACTTAAAATGTAATGCATTTGCCCAAGTCATGGTAAATATTATAACCTCATTTTCTAAATAGCCATATGTAATATTGTCTAACAACCAAATCTTACATAATTGACATCTGTGGCCAGTTGCATAAAATTAGCCAGTGTGTTAAAGGAACGAACGCGGCGCCAGTTCCATTTTTTCCGTAAGTAGAATAGGGAAGGCGTAGGACATACAGCATAAGCTTTTTGAAGAATATGAAAGTGTGGTTTTGGTGGAACCACTTGGAAGGCGATCATTTGTTTATATAAAGCATATACATTTAATTTTTTTTAGAAAATGACCGATCACTTCTCTAGATAAGACCCTTATTCCTCATCTGGTATCGTTTAAAGCCCTTTGAATCTGCACTGAAACTGTCATTTTGACCTTCAACTGTCTGTAGGCCATTGAAGTCCACTATAAGGAGAATAATCCAGGAATGTTTTCATCTAAAACCTTAATTTCTTTTCGACTGAAGAAAGAAAGACATGAACATCTTGGATGACATGGAGGTGAGTAAATTATGAGGAAGATTTTATTTGAAAGTGAACTAATCCTTTAAGACTAGTGACCAACTAGCACTGTTTTTAGTATGTGCAAATTCATAAGCTGAGTATGTTCTCTTTAAAACTGCAGTGATCTAAAGACCGTCTCAAAAACGTGGTTTGAAATCGCTGGTGTTTCTTACATCACAAACTAGCTTGTAACCAATCATGTCAACATGTGGGCGGGCTTTAGCATATCATTAACTATGACAGCTCTGAAGCAATGGAGTCTCAAGAGAAGCCACATTATCCCAGTATATTTTTCTGCTGATATGAAAATGGTCAATTTAGCAATATAGCAGGTGTATGATGTTATGATGAACTATGCCTTTCTCCACTGACGTTCTGAGTTGTTCAAAGCGTTTCTAAGGATACTGATTGTTAGAAGGCTGCTGTCTGACTGCGTAACATTGACTTTGTAACATTAGCAACACATTATTAGCTGTTTGATAACATAAGCAAAAGGCTAATCATATTTATTACTTCATGTGTCCGACGTTATAAAGAGCGATATCATTGTGCAGCGTTTACCTCAGTAAAGTTGACGAGTGGATATCTGAGCTGGCGTGAGTGAATGGAGGTGAGGCTAATTAGCATATTCATTGGTTACGTTCATACACGGCTTTTTTTTTTCGTTTAAATATGTCATTTTGGTGATCAAAGATGAGTTTTAAGGGATAAAATTATTGACTACTAGGGGTAATCTGTCTTACTTTTCCTAATTAGACCAATCAACCATTTTATGTAACTGATTTAGTAACCAGTTAGGACCAGTTTTGAAGGAAAAAAAAATAGATGACTAAGGAGTTCATGCACTGCTCTATTTGAGCTTTTCATTTACAGAGCAGAAACATCAAGTGTCAGTCAGTCTTCTATTCTGATCTATTTCACATCCACAATGATTTGTTTTTTATACTGAGTTTTGCTTTTGGGTTATTTTATATTGACTGTGCAGATCTGTGTTCCTAGCCACCTTATTCCTGACAAGCCTACTGCGTTTTGAATTATGGGTTGCACTTCCGGTTTGGGGAACTTCCATTCAAAAAGACTGAAACGAATAGTTTAAAATCATAAGGTTACCCTACACATAGGCTACACATAAAGCTTATCCATCAGTTTAACTGAATGAGCTGTCAATTTTTCTTCATGTTTTATCTTCAGACATCATGCGAATAACGTAACGTGACATTATAACAAGAATATCTATGGCAAGAGTTCAGTCGCTGCATTCTTTTTTTCATGATTATTTTCGTTTTCCCCCCTTTGCAACCCGCTGTAATAGTATGAAAAAGACAACATATACTGCACATTTATGGTCTGTTCTCCTGATTTTATTTACGATATATCCCATTAATAATTCACTGGAATGCACGAAAAATCTCTCGTTTCCAGGTGAATTTATTATCTGTCAAAATGATGGAAATCACTTTGAAATAGTATCGTGCAATGCTGAAGTTAATGAACATTTTTGATTAAGGCAACTTATATTACATAATACAGATTTATTTTACTACGCTGATGTTTAACCTGTCTGTTATTGCTGTGGAAAGAATCATGCTTTTGGGGTTATTCGTGGTCTGTTGAAAGTATCTTGTTGAAGCTTTCACACTTTTAAATGTCCTTTTAATGTTTGATGGTTGAAGGGTGAGTAGAATAATGTCATCTCGTTGTACCCAGTTTAAAAAAATATATATATATATATTATTGCATTCATAGAGCGAGCCTTTCCTTGACTGTTTACATCTTAAAGGATTAGTTCACTTTCAAATGCTCAAGCTTTACCCTCAAGACTGCCAGACCGCCGTATTCTTCTCACAAAGAAAGTGTAAAATTCTTGCAGATCAAAAAACTTACGCTACGTCCTACGCCTTCCCTATTCAACTTATGGACAAAAAGTGTAATTGACGCGATGCCAGTTCCGTTTTTTTCCTAATTTAAATATGGAAGGTGGTCTGGTGGAAGCTAGATATTTTACTTCATAACTTGTAAAATATGTTTTTTTTTTTTTTACACAAACTCAAGGCTTCACTTCAGAAGGCCTTTATTAACCCTCAGGAGCCGTATGGAGTATGTTTATGATGGATGGATGTGGATGGAAACACTTTCTTCAGCCCATACTCGTTGGTCCCACTCACTGCCATTATAAATCTCGGATGCATCAGGATATTTATTAATATTTCTCAGATTGTGTTCATCAGAAAGAAGAAAGTCATATACACCTAGGATGGCTTGAGGGTGAGTGAAGTTGGGGCTAATTTTCATTTGAAAGTGAACTAATCCTTTAAAAGAAGTTACACCCATAATTCACGCGAAGCATCATGGGAATAAGATGGATATGCAACGAAAAAATTAAAAACATGCACACTATGTACCACAAGGTTGCCCCTTCATCCATAATCAGGCAAAAAGGAAATGGTTACAAGTACATTGTGCTGCACTTTATCAAGCATCATTTACTGAGTATAATCTCAGCTGGTACATGAAATCTCATGTGCATACATAAAGAATATTTGCATATGTTCAAACAAACATTTGCATATTGCAAAACTGAACACCACCTTCCCTCTGTGTGCTCGTAGTCAAACAGATGCATAGACCAAAGAACCACTGGAGGGAAAAACTGTGGCAAAGCTGGACTTTAGTTACAATGATAGATAGCGTATCTCATATGCATACACACAGACATTATTTGACCTACTTTACTTTCAACACAGCCAATCTCTGTCCTCATACTGAGAGAAGTGTAAACATTCAGTTCTGGTGTCTTCCAACTCTTTATTCTGCTATCAATGCAGAATGCCATTCAATCTACTGTACATAAAATGATTTACAATACAATGTGCAGTTATTAACTCTTTATTCAGGTGTCTTTTAAATGATGTAGTTTGAGTACTTCCTAGACATTTTACGTTTAAAGTCCAACGCAGCTAAAGCAGAGTTCATTCAGAAGGAAATTTCAGCAGCATCTGTTGGTTGTCCCAAATGGAACTGATGAAATCACATAATGCATTGTTGTATGGTTTCATCTATGTTAAGTCTCTGCATTGCAAAAAAAAAAAAAAAAAAGTCAATAACTGTGCAGCCATTATGGAAACAACACATCTGACATTATTAATAAATGACATGACTGATTTGTGAAAGAAAACCAGGTTGCATCCCTTGCATTATTTAAAATGTTCACCTAAAATAAATGAAAATTGCATCATCGTTTGCTCATCCTTATGTAATTCCAAACCTATGATCTTTCTTCTCTGGAACACAAAAGGAGAAGTTGTGGAGAATGTCCAAGCTGTTCTTTTCCATGCAGCAAAAACTTGTAATATCCTAAATAGGGGCTGTCGAGCTTCAAAAAGGCACCATAAAGCAGTCCATACAACTTGTGCACAATATTCCAAGTCTTCTGGAGTCATACAATAACTTTGTGTGAGTTCTCACTAAAAAGATCTGATTTGCATATTCAAAAAGCGTCACATATCATTATTTCTATGCGTCTCACACTGTCAGAAAAAAAAAGGTACAGTGCTTGTCACTGGGGCAGTACCTTAAGGTACAAAAGTGAAAAGGTACATCTTACCTTCTTAACCCTAAATGGTGCATAATAGTAACTTTTTACCTTTGCACCTTTTTTCTGACAGTGCAGACAGATTGTGTTGTGTTTAAATGCAAATGCAGAAGACAAGATTTCAGAAAAACAAAAAAATAACAACGGCTCGTGCGTCAGCATCACACGAATGCGACGTGCTGTTCATGTGAACAGCGTCGGCCAATAATGAGCCAACGTTCTGACATTTTTTTTTGCGCACAAAAAGTATTCTCGTCGCTTCATAACATTAGGTTGAACCACTGTTGACTATTTTAACAATGTCTTTGCTACTTTTCTGAACCTTGAATGTGGTAATTATGAGCTTTGTATGGGAATAAAAAAATTAGATTTCATCAAAAATATCTTAGTTTGTGTTCCAAAGATGAAGAGTCTTGCAGGTGTGGAACAACATGAGGGTGAGTAATTAATGACAGAATTTTCATTTTTGGGTGAACTAACCCTTTAAATTTCAATCTGTTTCTCACACAAAAGATTCTTGTGACTTTAGAATAGTACAGCAAATTAGATGAATGGGCCACCTTTATAGTACATTTGTGGTGATTTCTGGAGCTCGACAGCCCTCGTCCACTTTCTATGTATGGATCAGAGCAGTGAATCTCAACCTTTTTTTGAGTAATGGACCCCCATCCTATTTAGAAACGTCCTCAAGGGCCCCAGAATAATATTGGCTCATTGATATCATTAATGTCTTTGTGACGACCAAATGCAATCAAGTATAATTTACTACTGATAGATTTTATGTTGGTCTCAGCATTGAAAGTATGTGGACAGAGGCTCCTTTTTCCTCTGTCAAAGCTGTATACTATGTTTTAACATATGGTTTTCTATGTACCAGAACCATTTCCATATAAGGCTCTACTAGGAGTGAATGTGAGACAGGGAATGATCCCTGCTTTCTGTATTACCAGAATAGGAGAAGGTCCTTGGGATTTTAAGGGACCTCATGGGTACCTGACCAGTAGATGACCATATTTAGACTTGTTTTTCCATTGTATCACATTCCTATACCATAATTAATGCATTCTCTTTCTTTGTGAAACTATACTACACCCCGTACTCTTTCTATATATTCTCTCTTTTCTTATCAATAAAATGCAATTCTCCCTCAGCGCAGTGAGCTCATTCAATTGCCAAATAAGAGGTCTGGGATGAGGCACGAATTAGGAGCAAAAACTTAACAATTACGTTAGTTGACTTGTCCAATATTCAGTCATATCATCAGTTATATTATACATATATTATCTTCTTTTATGGGAACATGTCAAATGTCAGAATATACAAATATTCATTTTCAGATATTTTATGGACCCCCTGGCATTACATCAAGGACCACTAGGGGTCAGAGCATTCTGCTTGGACATTCTGCGACATATCTTGTTTAGTTTTCCAAGGAACAACTTTTGGGTTTGGAACAACTAAACAATTTTTTTTTTTTTTTTTTTTTTTTTGGTAAACTATTCATTTAAAACAGATTTTAATACCAGGACATTACTTTCAATGCCATCCATTTATTTTCACACTATTGGATGAGAACAAAACTTTACTGAATTGAGCTGGATGAAAACACCACAGAGCTTTTTATCTGATACTACTATGTTTCATAATTAACCAATTTTGCAACATCACCACTGTTATTGAACTGACTAAACTCGAGCTGGAAAACAACGCTATTGTCTTCTATAGAGCTGCTTATAGCTGAATTGAACTCATTTAATAATTAACGAACTTAGTTATTGAACTGAACTGAATAATGACACTGTTGTCTTTTTAGAGCTGCTTTACGGCAGATTTTCCTGTTTAACACTGTGAAGCTGCTTTCAAAAATCTGCATTGTATTAAGCGCTATAGAATCAAAGGTGGCTTGACTTGATCCACTCATCGTATAACCTTGTTGACATCCCCCTGAGAGCACATGCATGTATAGTTTGTAATATCAGTCCTTCGTTTCAGTCATTTGCGTGGTCAAACCGCACCAATTTGGCTCAGCGTGCCGTGCGTAAAAGCGCGTCATTTCATATCGCGTGGAAAGCTGCGGTCTCAATGGATGTCGAGCTGTGGTACTTCAGGGAATAGTTCAGCCCATCGTTGTTGTCCCAGAACTCAGAGTTATCTTCCCTCATGTACACGGCGAAGTGCACAGAAGCGCTCGGATCTAAGAAAGGAGGCGTGTACATGGTGAAGGAGAAGCGCTCTCCGCGCGTCTTGTCCTCGGTGGGCACGGGGATGGCTTGCGCGTCCACGAACGAGAGCCAGTCGTTGAAAGTATACCTGACCCCAACCTCTCTCCTACCCATCGCCCGTATGATCCCACGGACATCAAACTGTGTGACCGTGACGCTTTCCAGCGCGACGCGATAGCGCGCGAGCCGCATCTCGATGTCACCGGAGTCCACGGGCATCTTGAACGTGGGGACCAGATAGTCCAGTGCCAGAGTGGACTTGATGTTCACGCACAAGTCATCCATGATCTCCCGGTCCTTATGAAGAGGGAAACTCTTCAGCCTGTTAAACACTTTGGCGGGAATATGAGGATCCTCGCTGGTGCTGAAGTGCTTGACGCTCGCCAGATTCAACCCGAGCGCGTCCGCGAACTTCACGCGCTTTCTGCAGCTCTGGGAGATCTGGTGGTACAGATTCGCCTGCTCTGGATACGCAGGTAAGGACTTGGCTCTTCTCCTGTCTTTCAGGTACTCGGGTATCTCCTCGGGTTGAAGATCATCATCGGAGTCCATTCCGTTCTCCATCTGCTCCTCATTCATTATGTTCATCATTCCAGGTTTGTAATGTCCAATGACAGAATGTGTCATTCCAGGAGAGTCACTCCTGAGGAGCATGTATGTGCAGACTTGGGAACTAATAACAACTCCACGTGAGCATATATGTGCAGTTCTATATTAATGGTTTGTCTAGTAATCAGTTACACGCTGGTTACGCCCACCCACTGCAGGCTCGAACCAGATAGATAAATGTAAGAGTAAATTCACTGTGTCAATGAGACAGATGTCAACATGCACTTTTACACTCTCTTTAGAAACAGAACAACTATGAAATTCCTATAAAGAGACATTTTGTCAAGGTCAGAGGTTTACAGATGCAGGAACCCACATCAGACTGTCTGCCAACCCCCAATATATATACAGTGTCATGAAAAAGTATGTGAACCCCTTGCAGAATCTGTGAAAATGAGAATTATTTTAATAAAATAAGAGGGATAATAAAAAAAATGCATGTTATTTTTGTTTAGTACTGTCCTGAGTAAGATATTTTACATAAAAGATGTTTGCATTTAGTTCACAAGACAAAAGCAATAGCTGAATTTATTAAAATAACCCTTTTCATAAGTATGTGAACCATTGATTCTCAATACTGTGTGTGGTTACCTGATGATCCACGACTGTTTTTGTGTTTTGTGATGGTTGTTCATGAGTCTCTTGTTTGTCCTGAGCAGTTAAACTGAGCTCTGTTCTTCAGAAAAATCCTCCAGCTCCTGCAGATTCTTCAGTTTTCAAGCATTTTTGCATATTTGAACCCTTTCCAGCAGTTACTGTATGATTTTGAGATTCATCTTTTCACACTGAGGACAACTGAGGGACTCAAACACAACTATTAAAAAAGGTTCAAACATTCACTGATGCTCCAGAAGGAAACACGATGCATTAAGAGTCGGGGGGGTGATATTGTTTATGAAAGAAGTCTCTCATACTCACCAAGGCTGCATTTATTTGATCAGAAACACAGTAATATTGTGAAATATTATTACAATTTAAAAACAGTTTTCTATATGAATATATTTTAAAATGTAATTTATTCCTGTGATCAAAGCTGAATATTCAGCATCATTACTCAGTGTCACATGATCCTTCAGAAATCATTCTAATATGCTGATTTATTTACTTACACACTTATTATTTATAATACATTTAAATAAATAAATCATTTTAAAACGTCCCACGCTACAAGATTACAGTACTTTTGTATATAAATCAATCAATAAAAAGTACATGCTGTAATGTGAACACTTTGAAATGCTTGATAAATCAGTTCTGGCCTTCAGATTTGATCGGTCACGCTGCGTTCCAAGAGTTTTGATATCCAGTATAACATCACTGGGTTTTCTAACTTCTATCACACCGTCTGTTTTCACTTAATAGTTGTGTTCCAAATGATGCACTATACACTATTCACTTATTCTATGCACTACTCAAACATCTAGTGTATTAATAATTTTCTCATTCAGCATCAGAAGCCGCGTTTCCACCACAGGAACTTTCCCTAGGAACTAGGGACTTTGGGGTGGTACTCAGTGTGTTTCGACCGCAGAAACCAGGGTCCAAATGAAGTTCCAGGTAAAAATTTCCCCCTCAGAAAGTCCCTGCCCACGAGGTAGTATTTTTACTTCTTAAGACCGTGATGGAAACGCAGACAGCAACAAGTCTGGGGAAAAAAAGCTCCTGGGATAAAGTGTTCCGTAATTTGGGTGGAAAAGTGGCTAGAGTCTGAAAGCCCCTCCAGTGCGACAGTTGAGTGCATAAAGTGTCCGACTTTCCACACTTCGGCTGTTTCCGAAATTGACTCTTGAATAGGTACTTATTTTGAATAGGTAATTACTTTGTGAACGCTAAAAAAGTATGTTCTATATAGTGTGAATGCAATCTGGACATACTATGTCCGCCATGTTCTAATAATCGTGACTTACTAGTGTCAGTGGCCCTGTCCCAAATGAAACCCTAAGCCCTCACGATCTTTCTCGCCTACTATATAGTAGGGGAGTGTGCAATTTCAGATACAGCCTTTGTTTTTCAGTTAATTAAATGCATCATCTGGGTATTTAAAGTGCACTTTTTCTTTTTGGAATTTTCAGTGTGAACACACCACTCACACTATGTGTACTAGAATAGTGCATAAGTACACAAATTGGGACGCACCTAATATGTGACCCTGGACCGCAAAACCAGTCATAAGGGTCAATTTTTTTTAAAAATTGAGATTTATATATCATCTGAAAGCTGAATAATAATCTGTTATGATAGGACAATATTCGGCTGAGATATAAGTATTCGAAAATCTGGAATCTGAGGGTGCAAAAAAATCAAAATATTGAGAAAATCGCCTTTAAAATTGTCCAAATGAAGTCCTTAGCAATGCATATCCATTCACAAAAATATTTTTTTGATATATTTACAGTAGAAAATTTACAAAATATCTTCATTGAACATGATATTTACTTAATATCCTAATGATTTTGGCATAAAAGAAATATTGATAATTTTGACCCATACAATGTATTGTTGGCTATTGCTACAAATATACCCGTGTGACTTAAGACTGGTTTTGTGGTCCAGGGTCACATATATGTAGACGAACTGAAAGCAGAGCGAGTAACAGATTTTCCTGGATTTGTCTGTTTTCTCCCACTCCACGATCACTCAAATCATGTTTATCTGCTTGGAGACATGATGTAAAGCTTGATGCTTTGACGTCTTATACAATATTTAACAACTGACCATTTGTTTGAACTTCTTGTTTATTGAACAACCACACAGTTACATTCATGCTGTTGGTCTAAATATCAGCACATCCAGGAAAACCTATGGCACTAGACACCTATACGAATAAACAGACATCCAGTATCCTGAGACTGGTCTAGATGGAAACATTTATAGTGCAGCTGCTGGAACAGGGCAACAGGAGTCAGATGTATTCAGCAGAAGTGTAAACAGAGCACAGAGCGTCCATCCAGTATGAATCTCTCTGTCCAGTACAGCAGCTGCTCTCCCAAATAATGACCACAGGTCAGTGAGAGCTTCAAAACATGCTGTTATCACAGACTAAACAAACACACTGCGATGTGGACAGATACACTTGACCTAAAATGGCTTTACATGTGTGCATGTAATGAGCAAATGTATAACATATCATAGTCCAAAGCTGTTTAGATGCGATTACAAGCTGAAAGCACAATACATTTTGTGCTTTGTGTGATGGTTGAAGTAAAAATGTCAGACTTTCTCCTTTTAACTTGCATGTATGTCACAATGATGTGAGCGATGACCTGCCATGCTAAATTGACATTTTAAACCAATGGACTCCAAAAGATCAATGCAAATGTATACTTAACTGGTACATTTTTAATATCAGAATATACTATGGCTCTACATTTAAAGTTACAACTGTGCTAAAGGCACACCTTAAGAAAAATGTACTTTTCACTAGTCCTATACTGATGCAGGGGGGGAAATTTTTTTTTTATTACATATAACAATGATGGATCATCAGATTTTGAGTGAAAATAAATCATAAAAGTGGTTTGTTTGTTTAAAAATCTTATAAATGTATGAAGGTGGCAAGGTGGGCATTCACCCCACAGACAAATGGGGTAAAAGGCTCACCAGCATGGGGAAAAAAGGCATACGGTATTTAGCTAAAATAATATGTTTTTAGTAGTGTCTAAGTTAATACTTGTTCAAAACAATCACTTTGGAAAAGTTTGTAATATTTTCGTTTTATTTTGATAAATGAATTATTGCTCAATAAATATATTGTCATTAAAATGTTCTGTATTTTAAAAATACAGAAACAATATTATTTAAAAAAAACAAAAAACTAATGATTCAGAAAGCATTGAATGAGATCCCACAATAATTGAATATAGCTTTACAGTAGTAACAATAAATATGATATTTTATTATATGCTATGATTAATAAATGTGATGGTTTCATTATAAATATGATGACTTAATATATTATATTTACCATCTGCAGCAGCTGCAATTCACCAGCAGATGTCAGTGCTGTAACACTTTCTGGCCACCAAAAGGTCTAAACATAAATACTGTATGTTGGGCAGAAAACAAAGTCATTCCATTAGATAAAAAAAAAAAAAAGAAAATCTAGATATCACAATCTATTGATTTCAAAACCTCAGTAACGTTTTTAGCTTAAGTTTTGCTTTGAAAGTGTATCTTTCTTAAACATAAATGTCACTAGGTTTGATATAGCCTAATGAAACCACATTCTTACTGGGTCTTACTGTAAGCAGTGTTGTGCATTACTAAGTAGGCTAATTAATTACTGTAATTTAAATACCTTTCCCTTGAAAAAGTAAAGTAAGGGATTACTCTTAATTTTTCTGTAATTTCCAGTTACTTCTGATGTAATTGCATTAAAACCTGGATAGAGTATAGAACGATTCTACATAAAACAATAGAGGATTTAACATCAAAATTTAACATCTAATGTTAAAATGTAAATTTTGAATGTAACGGTCAGGGTTATTTCTTGTTTAGCTGTGTTTTTGTTCATGTGTCTTTTGGTTTTTAAGTTGACCCTTTCAGCTTAGTCTTTTTCGTGGCCTAGTTTCCTTAGTTGAATGAATGAGGCATTTATATAGCACTTTCCTATGTGTTACTGTACACCCAAAGCGCTTTACAATCATATCAGGGGTCTCTCCTCATCCACCACCAGTGTGCAGCATCCACTGCAGCATAGTTACTCATTACATTCACCTTGTTAACAGTTCGCGTCTTTGAGTTAAGTGGTGTTAGCGTGTTTGTGAATGTAATGTGTCTTACTTCCGATGTCATTCGCTTCCAGTTATTTTTAGCTGTACAAAACGGCTCCTTATGCTGCTTGATATTGCAAACTCGTATTTCTTACCATATTGTTTTAATATATTGTTTTAATTATAAACACGCTGGTTTGTATCGCAAACAGTTTTACAGTTTACTGCATTTTGATATTTTTTGCGTTATTTTCCTATAGCCGCTAATAAATCGCAAGTTCTTCTGCGTTGAAAAATAAGGTGGATTCTCTGTGAGAAAAAAGTGAGTACACCCTAAGTGAACATGTCAAAACTGTGTCCAAAGTGTCAATATTTTGTCTGAGCACCATTGTTATCTAGCACTGCCTTAATCCTCCTGGGCATGGAATTCACCAGAGCTGCACAGGTTGTTGCTGGGATCCTCTTCCACTTCTCCATAATGACATCACGGAGCTGCTGGATGTTAGACACATGGCGCTTCTCCACCTTCTGCTTGAGGATGCCCCACAGGTCCTCAATAGGGTTCAGGTCTGCAGACATACTTGGCCACTCCTTCACCTTCAGCTTCCTCAGCAAGGCAGTTGTCATCTTGGCAGTGTGTTTGGGGTCATTATCATGCTGTTCGGCCCAGTTTCTGAAGGAATGGCATCATGTTCTGCTTCAGAATGTCACAGTACATGTTAGAATCCATGTTTCCCTCAATGAAATCCATCCATGTTTCCTTCAATGAAGCAGAGCTCCCCAGAACCAGCAGCACTCATGCAGCCCCAGACCATGAAGCTACAACCACCATGCTTGACTGTAGGCAAGACACAATTTTCTTGGTACTCCTCACCAGGGCTTCACCACACATGCTGGACACCATCTGAGCCAAACAAGTTTATCTGAGTCTCATCAGACCACAGGACATGATTCCAGTAATTCATGCTCTTGAACAGGTTGTCTTCAGCAAATGGTTGCTGAAATGTGAGGGGTGTACTCACTTTTGTGAGATACTGTACATACATACATACATACACACACACACACACATATATATATATATATATATATATACACTCTTAAAAATAAAGGTTCTCTTTCCATTGCACAAAAGATTCATTATAGTGGAAAAAGGTTCTTCACACTGAAAAATCTTTTTTCACAAAAATGAAGAATTAATTCTTTCACTCCTATTAGTTATGAATGGGAGAAACTGCAATGCGCAATATGGTGAAATGCATCCCACCTTCTAATTAAAAGAGCAAAACGCTGATTGCAGTTTTTGAGATTTCAGGATTCTCCCATTCAAATAGATAGCACTTGGTTTTGGATGTCCGAAATAGCTGCCCGGAGGCATTGCAAATATGGCCGCCGAGTGAACACACTTTCCTTGAAATGGACTTTGAATTTAGGGATTAAAGCATTATTTTATGTGTTTTTCAGTAAAGGGAAAGATGTTGATGTTAGTGTTTAATGTTCAGTTATGTTGGACATTTAGAGGAGTTTCTGTAATGTTTTTGAATTTTGTGATTACCATTATGCCATTAAGTGTGGCGCCTCAATTAAATTGAGTTCAACAAGTTGTTTTTTGAGTGCATTTTGTAGAGCAAATAGTTAATTTAATAAGATAAATTAAGTCAATAAATGTGTTCACCTTACGTAATAAACAACATTATTAAGTAAACTGCACATATAAATATTATGTACCTTGACAAATTCAAATTATTTGAATTTACTCAAAGAAATGTTGTCAGCTTTACTTTAATTGTAAAACTTTTGTTCATACAACTAAATTGTTATTTGTACAGATAACTCAATATAGTTGACCAAAAATGGTTCTTCTATGGCATTACTGTGAAAACCCCCTTTTAGAAAATGTATAAAAATGCATATGCATAACTTTTTTCTGAAATGAGTTTACAGCAAGTATCATAACCAGTTTCTTTGTTTATTGGGACACAATAAAGCTGAATGATTTGACTGCTGCATTTCAGTCAATGTGACATGAAAACACTAGCACAGGTTACAGTGTGTAATTCTCTCACATTAGCATTAGTATGGGAAAGTTGCTTGTATCTTATATCATATACAAGTATATTACATTAATTTTGTTTTTTAAAAAAGGAATGTATAAGCACCGTTCATGGTGTACACTGATATGCATTTAAATGGCACATTGATGTGTAACTGCCAAAAACACAATTATCTTCACTAAAGATGTGATGACTTCTAGCTGATTGACTATGTGGTTGTAAAAGAACTTAAGCATATAATGACTTCGGTTACACGTAATTTTAAGTTGACGTAGTTTCATTGTACTTACTCAAATAAGTACTTAGTAATATTAAATAAGTACATGTACTTACTATAGAGTTACGGTTTGGTTTAGTTACTTGTAATTATACATAATTTACTGTTATTACTATAGTAAGTACAAGTAGTAACGTGTAACTACGTCACCTTAAAATAAAGTGATACCATGACTTCTTTTGGTTAGGTTGTGTACAATCACATTCTGAACATGTCTGCTTCATATTTCTCCCCAAAATCAAAAGAAAAATATGAAATTATGTTTTGCATAAAACAAATGAAGACCATTTTTTTGCATTGCAACATTATTTTCAAGACAAATTAACATTATCATAATGCAAAATAAAAATTGGCGATGAGAACTGGGCAAGAAAATATGCTTAATGTTCATAAAAAAATAATGTCACAATGTAAAAAATCTTAATGGTCCTAAAAATAATCTTTTATTTATGCATTTTATTTATTTTATTTATATATTAATTTTAGTGTGTGTATATATATATATATATTATATATATATATATATATATATATATATATATATATATATTTATATATTTATTTATTTTTTACTTTAGCTTTTGGAGCTTAAAATTACTAGCAGCTGCAAATAATAATCTTGAATTATCACATTTTGCATTTTAATAAACAAACAATATCAACTTGATTTATTCATTCATTTTCTGAGATCTAAAAAAATTTGTATCATTTCTCTCTGGTCCAAGTAGCAATAACTTGCATGTGAAAATTATGCATTTCAAGTGAAATTAAA